>NW_027110330.1:168282-185770 GCF_000696795.3 Halyomorpha halys
TGAACATCAAATTTAATTTGTTAAACAACAAAATACTAAAGGAATCAAAGTAAAAACTTTTTAACGATAGTAAAATAAGCAATATATATTTTTAAATCTAAAAAAATAAATAAAAACAAATGAATGACTAATATCCTTTCATAAGAAATTTAAAATTTCATAACAGCTCGGCCAAACTAGTGAGTTATAGTTTTTTGAACACTTACCTTATCTTTTTTTTTTGTTAAATATAGTCAATCAGTACATACATATACACAAGCAGTCTCCATTATACGTCACAATGAATTTAAAGTTACATTGCTTGAATGATATAATTTGAAAATTGGTTGATGCCTTATACAAGCTCGATAAAAAAAAAAAATTTCTGAATCAGTATAAGTACAAAAAAACAAAAAAAACATATACACCAATGCATAACACATGATTTTTTAATCAATTGAAGCGTAAATGAACCATTTCCGTATATTCTGAATCAGTACAAAAACAAAAAAAAAAAGAATTATCTGCAGAACACATATAACATATATACCAAAGCATAAATCATGATTTTTTAATAAATTGAAGCGTAAATAAACCATTTTCTTTCCCCTCACAGATGAAGCAAGAAAAATCTCAAGTTTCAATGCAATTTCGAGGGTATTTAATCAAACAGCCTTTTATATATTTCATGATATAGCATTGTCAAGCAAATCCTAGTGAATAAACAGAACTTTAAAAAATCACTTTAAGACATTTTCAAGCCATTTATAAAAATATTTTCATATATCGACGATTTCCACAAAAAATTTTCGTTACTTTTGGATGAAATTTTTATTGATGATATGCATAAGAAAAAGTCACAATTTAGGTCAAGAAAAAAGTGTACATCACAATTGTAATTGTTTTTCCAAAAAAGCTCATTTTTTCATTTTGTTAAGCACTATTCCTCATTATTTTTTATTTTTCACTGAAACAATTGCCCTAACATTTTTTATTACTGTAAAATATCATTAGGTTTTTCTCTAAGCCTGCTGCTAGACCGATTTTTTTTTTAATTTGGCTCTTAAGTCATAGGTCACACTAGACTGATGACTGTTGTTTCAAAACAGAGGCTGATTGTAGGTTTTAAATGTCAAATTTTGGTCATCATTATACCAGTATGGAATAAGTATACGTCTAAAAAAATAATAAATTCAGATAATTTTACATTTTTTCAAAATGTAACTAGTTTTATTTTACACATGGATATAGGTGTCAATCTTTATAAATTAATGTTGAATCAATGTAAAAAAACAAAAACTATTTAAAAATGCTGTTAATTTTAAACCATACATTATGAAAATAGGACTAATTATTTGGATATTATAAATAAAAGTGATATTTTTTCAAAGATGAGTTTTCTGATGACCTACTTGTGTAGGTTTGGACCTAACCTACGATTTATAACTCACAAAATTTTTAAATTAACAATAATTTGTTAATTGTTGACAATGAAGAATAAATATAGATCAAATCAAATAAATATATTTGATTTAGGCACAGGTAAATAGAGAAAGCATCATATCCCCAAAAATGTTACTTGATAACTTTTACCTCTAACCCAAAATATATATTTTTCCATAAAACTGAATGGAAAATAAAAAAATATTCAATTTTACTTAATATAATCCCTATTTCCCTCATTTATTTTATGATCATTTCTATCTCTACTACTACATTTATCATCATTAGTCAATTTATCACTACCAATAATTTTTTTATTCATCAATTTTATTATTATTTCTGTTAATTTACTTGAAATTAGTTCATATCTGTATACCTTGTATCTCTGATTTAATTTTAGTCTTGAAAATGGTCCATGTGATTGGGTAGTTATGCCCACAGGTAAAATAAAAGATGACTGACTGATTACCAATAATCCATTGTATTCTTTAATTATTTAGATGGAAAGAAAACCAAGGTTTCATAATTCCCTTCATTATCAAGGCTTATTGCCAAACTTAACTAATAATAAAAATATTGAAGCTCAGAAAATAAAACTGAACTTGCACAAAACTATTGTAGAGAAATTGGATATAGCCGAATATGAAGAAGGAATGACTTTAATTATTCCTTCTTCATTTCAACTATATCAAATTTTTATATTCTATAAAATGAACACCCATGGGGAAGATAATTCTGTCCATTACTCAAAGAGGGAGGGACACCTCTAGGATACCCTTAAGAAGGGGTAAATAAAAAAAGGACAAAAAAAAAAAATTAAATAATATAATTATGTAAAATTGTCACTTTGTAGCTGCGATACTTAGATTAAAAGTAACTTTAATTGTGTATTTGCCTGTTAATTCCCTCTGGGAACAATTAATATTTTCGGCAGTCCTGAAAAATGAATCTTAACATTGCTATACTGGTTAGTACAAGGTGAAAACCTTTAGGTAGCTGTCAGGGGTTAATAAGGACTTCTAGGGCCACTTACTAGACTAGTTCCCCCCACCTGTACCAATAATCTAACACTAGTAAACTGCTGTCTACACAACTAGGCATACTAAACTGCTTCCAATGTCTAGACACTTGAGGCAATTTAGTATGCAAACTGTGAGGACAAATAGGATTGGAATATTTCATCTCTTATAAAAAATAACAAGGAAAACACATGATAATGGGATCTTTGACAGTCCCTTTTAATTCTCCCAGTCACTGCACCTACATTGTAGTGCTAGTGGTAAGTATGAAAAATGTAGCCACTTGTAGCTGAGGGAGTTGAGGCGTAGGTCTAAACAACTTCAGAACTGTAGCGGCACCGGTTTGAATCCAGCCTGAGGGTCGACTTTAATTTCTGTGGCGGTCCCACAAAATGAAAATTTCACTGTTCCCCCCCCCCCAATGATTAGAATGGGGTGGTGCCCAATAGATAACCCACTCCCCCTATGTCAGATATGACCAGGAAGGGGGACGTATAAAAAAGTATAAAAGATGTGAAAAACCTTTTTTTTTTTTTTTTGATTTTTACAACTTTTTTATTTCATTAGGATTTTTAAAAACTGTTAATAAATATTAAACATATAATAACAAGCAGTAATAGTTGGTAATAATAGCTTTAAATGTTATAAATAATTTGAGTATTCTATAATTGTTTGTAAATAAATTGTTCTATTTTTTTTCTCTGAAAAAGCATTTTCTGTTTACATATTTATTTATTTTTTGCTCCAACTGTTTTTATTGAGTAATATTACATTATGTTTAAATTAAGGACAATAATATTAATAGTGAAAAAATAGTTGATTTACACAATATTTATAGAAAATATGAACAAATTAGATAATAAATAGAAAAAAAATAAGGAAAAACAAAGTTAAATAAAGAAAAAATAAACATCTTAAACACAAGCATACTTCTATTCAGTATTTACAATCAGTCTAAAAAACTCCGAACCAGGCTTGTCTTACCACATGTGGAGGAAAAACAGGATTCCAGGATATCCCGTGGCTTTCTTCTCAACTGCAGTACATCTGGACATTGCCAGAACTCAAATATGACTATTTACACAAGGCATTTGAGGAAGATTTCACGGTTAAGTGGTGCTGGATAGGAATTATGCGAAAGGATTAAATTAATTTCATTAAAAATAAAATTGAGAATAATGAAAATTACAAATCTCTTGAATAATTGAATCTAATAATAAATAAATGTATTTACAAAAAACATTACGTTTTCATTGCTATAATTCTAAATAGAATACATGCTAGTGAGGTTTTTAACAAGATTTTGAGTCTTAATTCAAGTTTTGTAACAAAATTTAAGAGAAAAAAAATAATATAAACACCTACTGTTTTCCATAAGCTTTGCAGGCTTTATCTAACTTCTGACCGTCTTCTGTTCAGAGTACATTTTCAATTTTCGAAATAAAATTTTAATCACAATATCAGTAATATTGATATATCAGTAAAAGCTATAATATTATAATTATGAGGAGATGCAGCAGATACCGGAGTACCTCAACAGTATCTTGAACATAACTTTCAATGATAAATATAAGTAAGATACATACTATGACACTTTCAGGATCCTACCAATCTCAAGAGACTCAATACGAAAGTCCTTCGTTTCTTCAAATATATGAAATGGTAAGTAAACACAGATTCAACATAAGTTTGTGGGTCAAGTTGAGAAATTTCCTGAACATTATAAATTCAGTTTACCTCATTATATGAGAAAAGACTTCAGGAAGTAGGCTTGGGTAGAATTTTGAAAGAAAATGAACATGTCAGGTAAGTGAAATACTTTTATTTTTTACATGGAGATTGGAACAGTTTCAACTCTTCTAAACTTTTGAAATTCTTGTTGTTTTTTTTAAAGATAATACTTACTATGATAAATTTAAGTTTTAATAATAATTCTATTAGAAACTTCCAAATAAAAAAACATTTTACCAAAACATATCGTAGTTATTAGACAAACAGGAAACTTAAATTGAAAATACTGCTATGTTGCCTCTAAATTGCACAGAATGAAGAGGACCCTAACACTAGGTTTACTGGCGTTTCTCAAACACCTATTTTTACAAACACCCGTCACGTTGATAGGTAGACGAAAATAAGCATTTTCTTTAAAAAATCAATTTAATCAAATAAAGTTTGAACCGAACAATATCAGGCTTCATGTTGAAATAAATTGTCAATAAATAACAAGCCTTTCTTTTTTTTTCATTCTGACCTAATGCATACTAATTTTCTTCAGAGGTATACTCAGAACAATCTTCATTGATGTTGATAATTGTTTTTTGATTGTCTCTTGTTTCTTCGGCAATAAGCATAAGCCATTTTGTTGAAGAAGAAATGAAAAGATAACACACAGGCCATACAATCCACTTTACTTTACATTACATTTGAGGTGTGATTGAGATAAGGAATTGGAAGCATCTCAGTAAAGACTTTTTTTTCACTCCTATATTTATTATTGGAGAAATTTTACAAACAAAGCAAACATATAACGATTGTTAGTAAAATCAGCAAGTCCATCAATTTGACAGGTTTCGAAGAGATAGGTATACAACAAGCAAATTTCAAAAATTAGGAAGCTTAGGAAAAAATAATTCTGTGTCTTTAATAATAATAAATAGTTCTTTAATTAAATGATTATTTTATGATAAAAAATGATTAAAATTAATACTGATTTTTTTTTTTCATTTCGAAGTTCCGGGTCCTGTAAACCTAGTGTTAAACTCTTTTATAAATAGTTTAGCCCAATTTATAAATACGGTTATTTTGGGTTATTAGGCATTTACTGATATCAGCAAGATATTGATGCTACAAAACAATAATTATGCAAATAATATTGTTTTATATTTTTTTAAGAGATAAACAAATTTACAAGGTTATACTTTCCCAGAAAGATTATACTTTATAAATTTGTTATGTAAAGCAAATAAAATGCAAAGTAATTTTTTAACTTAATTAATAATTTAACTTAATCAAAATAATTTTTTTAAACAAAAATTGCAGAGTTGTCATCCCATTTTAGCTTCTTATAGGCTAAGAGTTAATAGCAAACCTTACTCCTCTATGCATCATCAATTGAGCCAAACTAACTGGTAAAATTAAAAATTTTGTTAAGATCAGTATCTTAACTATTTAACCCTTTTAGTGCTTTGCTGCACTGGTGAAAAGTGCCAGCTCCGATATATACCGACCCACACCTTGGTAGCACTTTATTACTCGCATTGGAAGAAAACTTTATCTCAAAAGCTCCAAAGCTTCAAATCCTCCAGCCATCTCATTCGGGGATGTCCTCTTTATTGTTTGGCATAAACCATTTTTATGAGTATCCTTTCATCAGGCATCCTCACAATCTAACTATCTTATTCTTTCTCTATTGACTAAAGCTACTATGCTGGGTTCCCTGAACAGATCCATCAGCTCATCATTCCTTCTTCTTCTTCTCTAAATTCCATTCTCCGAGACTCCTCTCCATATCCTTCTCAAAACCTTTCTCTCCCAGGAGTTGAGAATCTATTCTGCTTTTCTTGTCAAGGGTCATGTTCCTCCCCCATAGATCACTACTGGTATAATGATGGTTTTGCACTCTCATTCTTTTAGAAAGAGCTCTAAACTTCAATATTTTTTGCAGTGAGAAATAACATCTATTACCTGCTACTATCCAGGCCTCAATTTCGTTCTTTGCTTTGTTACCAGGCTTCCCAGGTACTTAAACTGGTTTACAGAACTGAAACTGTGGTCTCTGAACGTCACTTTGCTATTATCTTCCTAATCTTTTCTTGAACTTTTCATGTATACCGTCTTGTCTTCATTCACCTTAAGGTCTAATTCATATACTGCTTCTTCGAATTCCTGGAATGTTCCTTTTAATGCTGCTCGGGTCCTTGCGGCAATGACTACATCCTCTGCATATGCTAAATGTTGAGACAGTTGATAAATGGTCCCTCCTGGATTAGTTCTTATAGAACGAATAGCTACTTCTAATGCTATATTAAAAAGAAGAAGAGCCAGAGGATCCCCCTTTATCAAACCATTCTCCACAGACAATTGCTAGGACAGCGAATTTCCAAGCTAAACTCAGTAGGTAGAGTTCAATGGTGTCATTTTTACCAGTCTGACTAGTTTTTTCGGTATGCCTACCTTTAGCATAGCTTTTAAAAGTCCCATTCTGTCCACACTGTTCTATGCTTGTTTAAAGTCCACGAATAGCAGATGTATTTTATACTCATAGCACTTTTCCATTGCCTACCAAAGGGAGAATATCTGGTCAACTGTCGATCTACCATACCGGAACCCTCCTTGATATTCTCCTATAATATTTTCCATGAAACTGGACACTCTTTTATGCAGAAGAACTGCCAGACACAATAGGTTGAGCTTAGTAGAGCAAGGCCTATATAATTGTCACATGTCAACTTGCCTCCTTTCTTGTGTGTAGGACATATTGCTGCTCTTATCCAATCTTCACTTAAGAGGTCATAGGATCAAAAAATAGTAATAGAAATAAGGTTGTGAGCAGAGTGATCTGCTATGCCTGCTAGAACAGACTTCTCATGCAGGAGTTACATCATAGGATAATAAACTACTCCCTACTTAAGCTTCAACCCTATTCTATTGAATTTCATAAGGGATATTGGTATACTGTTAAGTTTTGAAAGAGCACCATAGGTTGTCCTAGGTAGCTATGGATCTCTTAGGTATCACAAAAGTACCAACATAAGAAGAAGACCGCCCAAGAGAGGAGATTTATCTACAAATATTACTTACAGGATCAGATATACATGGTGTTTCAACGGAAAATACCAGTAGTTTAATAGTTTATAAAAAATATAATTCAGATTCATTGATAACCTTTCTATTTCTATACGTTGTCAAGACATGATTTAAAAAAAGGTTTAAAAAAAAAAATCATCACTTTCTTATTAATCAGTAATGATGAAAAATTTTCGGAAATACTTGATAGAATCTCACACAATGAATTTTCGAAATATAACCTTGAGAATTTAGAAACAAGTTACTTCATTTTATCAGATTTCCAATTAAACAAACAACTTTCGAAGTCAGTTTAATTTAGGAAAGATATCGAGAACAATAGAACAAAAAACATTGGATACCTACCTATACATGGGTACTTATATTTTTTGGCCTGATTTTGTTATCACATACCTTGATTTTTTCCCCCTTAAATATTTCTAAAATGGATTATTTCAGCTAACACAGTGTTATTGGTAAAAAGAATCGAAAGTGATTTATTTTGTCGAATAAGTTTCTCAAAACTTTATATACATTATAATCATAATAAAAGGCATGACAATGATGTTGTGTTAAATCTAAAATGTTTTACCATGTTAAATATTATATGTATAAGACTGTGACAAGCCCTATTTTAAGTCATGTTAAATATCAAATGCATAAGAGCTTGTGGCGGATTTTCTGAACAACTTGTTCTATAACCTTTCCTTCCAAAACTTCATGGTATTGTTTACTTCTAAGTTTTAATTAAAGTAATTTATTACAACATGCCTGAATTGAGTGAAAGTGAAAGTTTGGCTACTGAGTGTCTTGTTGATCTTCTAACTTGTGAGGAAGAGAATCAAGATAAATTGCTTATTGCAATTATTATAATTGCTTTATTAGTTTTAAAACATCCTAAACAATATTAACACAATCAAAACACATACAATGAGCAAGTAACCTAACACAACAAAATGATGACAAGCTCAGCTGGTCTGTTGCGTGACGTCATTCTCCATTTAACAGACCTAGTGACAGACTCTCAACCATGCTATATGTTATATTGTTTTAACATGGTAAAAGAAGAAAATATTCCTCCATTTAACATAAGTTTTTCCATTTAATACACTTTAACATGTTAAGCTAAAGATCATGAATACCCCTCATATAGAACAGTATGAAGAATAATATCACATAAATATAATATGATAGCATAGATCCCTTTTGAGTGATAGATTTTGACGAATAGGGTATCAAAAGAAAAGGAATTTTATAAAGAAGTGATAAATATCAATCTTGATTCTTAAATTCTTACTAAAACTTTAATAATAAAAATTATTTAAAAAGTGAGCGGTTTAAAAATTGATAGTAGTATGTTGGTGGATCGAGCCAAATTAAATTTTAGTGGTTTTGACAAGTACCTGGATACGATCCCACAGAACAAATCAGGCCCAGTGCTATAACAAATGAACCATTTTTGAGATCGCACACGAATTACGTATGGGTCAAACGTAATTCTAAAGTTAGCTTCTATCTAGCCAGGGGGAAACATATCACGTGTTATTTTGTTCTTTTCCAAACCAAACCATAAAACACTGCTAAATATGAATACTTATTATTATTATATGGGCGACAGACCATGGAGGTCTAAGTCGTCGCACGATGCATTAGGAAATACAATGTGCATTTCTTGACATGATTTTTTTGTAGGGTGGGTTCGTCACTCCCATGCCAATTTTTTCTGAGTGCCACCTATTGGCTAACAGGCCTCACAAATGCCTGGAGGAAGGTTGTGAGTGAGTTTTGTATTATTTTATGCTTGAAAAAAGCACGGATGGGACCGGGACTCAATCTGACAACCTTTGGGTTCATAGACTGGTGCGTTGCTACACTGCTACCACTGCCCACCCCCTCCCGAAAAAAATATGAATACTACTCAATAAAAATGGTATTAGACAGATCCTGCTCAATTGGATTAACACAACAATGTTCAATGTATACTTTATTATCTTCACGAAACACTGGGTTTAGATCAGCTTAAATGAACTAGCATTTCACTGAACTGTTATTAACTTCCCTAAGTTACTCACCAGGTTATCATCATCAATAAATATTATAAAAATTATTAGATTTTTTGTAAACCATCATTTTGCATACTATAAAATAAAATGATCATTATATAAGAAGTAATGGAATAATATGCTACATTTACTGCCAGAAGGCAAGGAAGAGAAGATAAATGAAAAAAGTATCTACGAATTGAAAATTTATTTTAACATCAACTGAAATTAATAATTCACCTAACCATAGAACCAAAGAAGAAAAATCTGGTGCAGTGTGCACATCACACAACTATCACTTAGCATCCTACATACGTCCTCAAGTTTTGAATAGATGGTGTATTAAATTGAAATTATTACTATTTTTGTAATTAAAAAAAAAATCTAAAGACAAGGGAAGACGAACATTATGAACAAGCAATTTTTATTTTTCTGTTATAATAACAATTTGTATTTCAGGGTTTCTCAAGGTGGGAATAATGAATAAAATTATGTTCCTGTCAAGAATACAAAAGTTTAACAAAAGATAATAAAGCCGTAATGCAATTGGGAAAGATTGGGTTGTCTTGGCTATTCCCATTCGAATCAAATGTCTCAATTTTAACTTTTTTTTTCTTCTTCAATTAATCATAAAATTAATTAAGATTTTGTATTTAACCTTTTTTTATTATTGCTAATAATTAAGAACTGTTTATTTTTTTTTTAAAATGAATGGAGATACTTTAGAGGAAGATTTTTTTTAAATTCATTATTTAAGCTCTGTCGAAATATTTCAATGAAGATAAGACCTAATTGAGAGTATAGACAACTCCATTGTACACAGACATACCAAGTTTATTAAAAATCATTAGCCGTTTTTGAGAAAAATAAGAAAAATCAATTTTATGAAGTGGCATTTCCGGCCAGTTGATTTTTCAAAAAAGTTACTGTCACAGCCCAGGCATGCAACTAAATATGTAATTTCAGTTTCAAAATACTTTTAATTTGAGAGCTAGTCCTACCACACACACACAGACTATTTTGCAAAACAAGACGATTTGGACATCAAGACATGTATCACCTTCGAAAACTGGAACTAGAAATTTTTCATGATTGCAATACTACCCCGTACTACATATTTCATAAAAAGGTTAACTAAGGATAAAAATTAAGTTATTTTGTTTATAGCGCAATACTTATAATCTATACACACAAAATAAAACAATAGAGAAATGTGTTAATAAAATTTTTGAACCTTTTAATAACTCAGAATACATTCGACTCTTCTTGATTTTGATTAGAGGAACTTATTAATAATGTCCCCCAGGAATTGGACAGCTCTAAAGCAGAATATCCTATAACCTAAACACCCATCCTCAGAAGTTGAGCACTATTAATTCATACTTGAATGGTATGATAATCTTCATAACGCTCTTATGTAATGTACCACTTAAACCAAAACTAATTATATATATGTACCATGAGGTAAATAAACTGAAATGAAATAAAAAAATTAATTCAAGTGCCACCTATATAACTCATTTCACATGAGATTATTAAGTAACGAATCAAATTAAAATCAGACTAAATCATAGATGCCAAAAAGTGAAAAAAAAAATCAAACATAATTACATCGTTAACTGTTTAAAATAGCATTATCAAAATAAAACAGACATACTTGGCAACTATGTCCTTCATGTACTCTTGATAATCTTCATCGATGCTTTTCAAAGATCCTTTCATACTTAATCGATAAACAATTCTTATATACTGTCTCAGCTCAAGCCAACAAGATTGAATCATCTTGATTTCTTCTATACTCTCAGTAGTCAGAGTCCTATATTAAACATTGAGTCATTAAACATTGATTATTTAAAGATAATAAATAGTAAAACGTAGTTAAATAAACAAAGTTAGTTTGTAATAAAAAAAAAAAAATACTGTTATGAGTAATTACTAGACTTTTTCAATAATTACACAACCAAACTATAAATAGCTAAATCAATGATTGGATTTAAATCAAATTATGGACAATAATTATAATTTCAACAAACAATTTTACTAAATGCTTTAATGATAAAAATACAGACAATATAAGAATTCTTCCCTACTTACAAATCTAAGAACAATATTTGCATAATAAATGAACTTCTGACATCATAAAATACATATATGTAGTTGAATTAAGAAAAATAAAATACCTTCTTTCATTACAGGACTCACAGGAACAATCATCATCAACAAATGCTGCAGTATCCAACAAAGCAAAGTCATCCTTAGAACACAACATTGAAAAATTAACAATCAGCCAACAATCCTAATAAAAGTAATGTAGCAAATTCTAATAGCATCATAATTTGATAGCATACAAAAGCTAATTTATGGAGGAGAGCTGTTAGAGCTTTATCATTGTCTTTTTTATCAGATTCCCTCCTGATAGAAGGAATATCACTAGTCTCTGCCATTTCCTTATTCAAATAATAATTCAAAATCAAAACTACACAGGTTAACACTAGCGATCAACTTCAACCTTCTATGTTACTGTAAACTAAAACTCCATTGAGACTATTCTGTAACGCCTCGTTTATACCAACAAGCTTGAATACAACGTACTTTTTTATACATAATAAAAAAAGATAATACTAAACAGCCAATAAACAAAGATTAATTAATTTTTACGACAAAATAACTTTATTTAACTCAAAATTACTGGATATATTGCCTATTTGGTAATTATAACGACAACAATTCAACATTCAAGAAACAAAACAGAATACATTTATTTAAAAAATCTTTTCACTAAAGTTACTTCATTAGGTGTCTTTATTATCACTAAAAAAACATAAAATTTAATGTTTAGTAAAAGTAATGATCACAAAGTGTCAATAATGAATAACTGTTAAAACGATTATTTATCATTTTAAATATAAAGATTGCTACCAGTATATTGTGTACAGCGATTCCGTTTAGAGCAAAAGATAATTCATTACTTTGAAATTAAATATCAATAACATTGGGATATTTTGTCCCAATTTTTACTGAGTTCTACACAAGGATTTTTTTTCAGATAATCTGCTATATCTGAGATGCTGCCATATGACATTTTTCAGTAGAATTGGTGTTTGATGCCAGTTTCCGGTTGCCAAAATCCCTATTTTATTTTATAAACTGTCATATATTGGTCTTTTTGTTTTTCAAGTAGTCAGTTCTTATCACGGGATTTCTTTTTATTTCTATTTGTGATATTTACCCTGTTTTTTTTTCAATAAAACTGTGAGTGAATCTATTTTATTGAATTATTCAGTAGTGAATTTAACAAGCTTCTATTTGAGCCCTAATAGAGTTCTGAATGTTCCATAATTCCCGAAATACAGACTTTCAAACCCATATTCCCCCCCTCCCGAAAACGAGAAAAAATCATTCTATAAGTTTACTATGGCAAATATCATGAAAATTATTGTGCTTAGGAATTTAATTTCAGCTTTAGAGTACATTTAACGAGCTTCAAGTTGTGCCTTAATAGAACTCTACGTTTTATATTTTCCTGGATACAGTTTTTTCAACACCAATATTTTTTTTCCAAACAAAAATCAAGATTTTATAAATCTATTTTTGCAAATATCATGGAAACCGCTACTTTTTTGGAGATGAATTCTGCTAGAATTTCATGCGTGTTAGAAACAGATAGGATACCCGTTTGAGAGTCAGTGAAGATGCCAACATTCCGGCCTTGCCTTCTAGACAGTGTTTTTAAGGTGAGGGTAGTTGCTATTTCACCGTCGAAGTTTGTACCTTCCTTACCTACTCCAGTGCTGAATAGGAAATGTCTTGAGTAAACTCCTACTCCAGTATTTTTAGCGGTTTATACTATTGATCCGTCCGTGTAAAAGAGAAACGAATCCTGAGGAGGGTACTTTTGAGCTATTGTTTCCAGGGCTATGGCTTTTAACTCAGAAGCAGATGTTGTTTTCTTATCTACCTGACGGAGGAGTTGCAGCACTCCCTTGCTAGCATGATAATGGATTGGGAAATTTACCTGTAAAATGGTTCCATCTCTTCGTAGTCAAACCTATTTCTTCAAGTAAAGTCTTGGCTTTCAACATGGAGGATTTTTGTGTCTTGAGCCGTTGAGTTGGAATTTTTTGTTATTCCAAAACCCTGGGTCCGTTCTTTGCATTCGCTCGTAATCCCTAATCCAGTTAGTGTAAATATTGTAATAAAACAAGTGATGATTTCTAATGGTTTTCATTAATTTTCCAGTTATTAACAAGATCATTTTAGTTGGCGACGAGGTGAATAGAAAGTGTTTTTTCTATTAATTTTCAATTCTCAGTTTCCAGTGACTGTTTTTATTTTCAAATTTCAGTTACCAGTGATTGTTTTTATAATTTTCAAATCTCAGTTACCAGTGACTTTCTTTAAGTTTTTTTTTAGAATTAAAATTTTTGTTTACAATGAATACTGAGCAATTTAAACTACTTTCTGCTGCAATTCAAGAATCATAAAAAGCAATGATTGATAAATTAGCTTCAAAACTTCAGCCTCCCATAGCAATAGGTACGGGTTCAGTAAATTTTTCGAGCATTCCACCATTTGAAAACTTTTTTCCTAATAAAGAAAAATTTTCCTATTATCTTGAACGATTTGAGAATTATTATACAATGAAAGGTGTTAAAGATAAAACCCAGATTGCACAGCTTCTATGTGTTAGTATTGGATCTATGCATTACAATAAATTGGCAGCATTTTTGGGTCCAGAAAACCCAGTAAAGAGTCTATCACACGATGAACTCATTGATGCATTTAAAAAAATGCTTAGTGTGGTAGTAGCCCAGCACTATTTTCTAAATATTTTTCAAAGAGATAGTGAAACAATTTCAGAATTCGTTTCAAAACTGCAACAAGACTTAGCGGAATGTGAATTGTCCGTAATATGTACAGCTGATAACTGCAAACAGATTATATCTGTATATGAAATTTTTCTGAGAGCTCAGTTCATTCGTGGTTTACGCGATAATTGGCTATGTGAGCAAATTTTACCGTCTAATGCTACAACATTCGATGAAATTTTAGAAAAAGCCTCTTGAAACTGCTAAAATTGAAAGCAGAGAACTTAACCAGCGCCCAAATACCAGTCATCATAACTTTAATGAACAAATGAGCGACACACATAAAATCAACAGTTTTTCAAAAATTCGTTCTAGAAATAGTTCGAGGAATCGTACAAATTCAAGATTACCTCAAAATAGAAATTATCGTCCGGTCTATCGAGCTCTAGGCATAGACAACCTCTGCATTAGATGTGGGCGAAACAATCACAGAATACAAGACTGCAGAGTGAATAGATTAGAATAAAGATAAAGAAAAATTGAAATGTAGGTCTTGCTCAAAAATTGGACATTGTGCAAAAGTCTGCATTTCAACTCTGATGCGAGAATCAAGAAAGAAAACTGATTCGAGCACTACCAACACCCTCAAGGCAATGCCTGCAGCTCAAAACGCGTATGGCCCCACTTATGGTCTCAACAAGATCATTCCCATCGTCGGCTAGTTTTAAATGGCCGAGAGTGAAAAATACATAATTGGAGTCCAACTCAATGGCATGCCTCAAAATTTCGAAATCGATTCAAATATTCGCTTCTGTCCGAACCTGAGTTCCAACAGCTGAATTTGAATATTCCTTTGCAAGCATCAAATATTGCTTTCCAATCATATTCAGGAAACATCATCCAGCCAAAAGGAAAAATTGTCGTCACGGTTACTTATAACGGAAGAGAGATTCTGGGCGAATTACACATCATGCCAGCCGGACACGAGGCGTTACTAGGACGTCAATGGATTCGGAGTCTAGGTATCGAACTTCAACAACTGGATACAGAGCAGAGACGCCAAATTCCAGATTCCAATATCAATGCATTACAATCAATTGAAGAAATAATTTCTTATTATTCGCCAATCTTTGAAGAAAAAGTTGGTTGCATTCCAGGATTCCAAGTCAATCTTCAACTTAGGGAAAGAGTCAAGCCAGTTTTCATCAAGGAACGCAGCATTCCGTATGCCTTAAAAGACCGAGTTGACAAGGAATTAGATGCCCTGATGGCAGATGGGATCATTTCTCCAGTCCCTACGACAGATTGGGGCTCTCCTTTGGTCGTAATACCTAAACAAGATGGTGACGTACGTCTTTGTGTCGATTACAAATGCGTAATAAATGAACGGTTGGTTCAGGCGCATCGATGATATTCTAAACAGTCTCTGAAATTCCAGATATTTTTGCAAACTTGATCTATACAAAGCTTATTTGTACCTAAAATTCAGCGATGACAGCAGTATGATACGGACAATTCTACACACAGGGGCGCCTTTCGTATGCATCGCCTTAGTTTTGGAATAAAAACAAAATTCAACCGAATACTGTCCCAAATTCTAAAAGGGCTTCAAAATACAGAATCGTATTTCGATGACATAATTGTACATGATGAATCCAGGGAGGAGTGCATTCGAAATATTCAATTGTTTTTCCAGCAACTCTCTCATGACCTTCACTGAAACAAGAATAAATACTTGTTCTTAGAGGAAAAAATAGAATATTTAGGGCATATTGTAGAATACAATAAACTGAGCAAATCTCCTATTAAGGTTGCAACAATCCAAGAGATGCCACGCCCGCCAAACATTGATGACGTTACACGTTTCTTAGGGTTAGTGACGTATTACTCGAGATTTGTGCCAGATTTTTCTACGATTTCGTATCCTCTCCGGTGTTTGTTGAGAAAAGATAATCGTTGGTTATGGACGCCAAACTGTGAGGAGGTGTTCTTGAAACTCAAAGCTGAACTTTGTGGCGATCGTGTTCTTATTCCATTTAACCCAGCATTGCCACTTGTTTTGACAACAGATGCTAGAAGTGCCCAACGCTGTCCACACACTAGAAGGTACGGAAAGGCCGATAGCCTACGCATCAAGGTTACACTTACAATTTCTGAGACCAACTATAGCCAGCTTGATCGAGAGGCACATGCTATAATTTTCAGTGTCATTCATTTCTATTATTATCTATATGGAAAACATTTTGAACTTGTCACGGATAATGAGCCATTCTCCAGGATCTTCCACCACCGGAAACCCCTCCCACAAATGACATCTGCACATTTACTACGATATGCATCATTCCTTTCAGGGTTTGATTACGTTGTCAAATGTAAAAAAGGTAAAGATAATCAAAACGTTGATTGCCTTTCTCGAGCTTCAATTATACAATCCAGACCATCATCAGACGTGCTCATTGGTCATAAAGTTAACCAAATATGTGCTGACACACTTTTCCATATTTCAAGTTCTGCAATAACTGCGGTTATTATCAAAGAGGAAACAGCTACATATCCAGAGCTTGTGAAAATCATGACTGATCTCAACTGTAACGCTACAGATTCTGAGTACTCTGTAGAGGATAACATTATTTTCCGGCAAGATAGAGTGTATGTTACAAGTTTTTTAGGTTCCAGTGTTCTAGAAGAGCTTCACCAGACGCATCTTGGAATAACCAAAATGAAGCAGCTTGCCCGCCAATATGTCAATTGGCCGAATATTGACAAAGATATCGAGCGTTATGAGACTCGCGCAAATTAGGAAAGGATTCACTTGGACTATACCGGCCCATACGCAAACTGCTTCTATAATGTTGTTGTGGATGCTAAATCTAAGTGGGCCGAAATAAAAATCAGCAAGGATGCGCGTAGCAGTTTTTCAACTATCCAGTTATTGGAAATCATCTTCGCTTCAAATGGATGTCCGCAAGTAATTGTCTCTGATAACGCCTTCATTTTTCAGAGTGAGGAATTCCGCACTTACTGCACATAGAATGGAATCTTCGAAAAGTTCATTGCACCGGGACATCCTGCTACAAATGGTCTAGCTGAACGTAACGTTTAAACTTTAAAAAACAGACTAAAATCGGCTGCAAATGAGACTTGTCCCATTGAAGAAAAGATACAGAAAATCCTTTTCCGATACAGAGCAACACCTCTTGCTTGCGGAAAATCTCCAGCCGAAATGTATCTTCATCGCAAGATGAGAATCCGTTTGGATGGAATTTTGTTCCACAGCACTGCATTTCCAACGTATAGATGATGGGTTTTTTCGTCCTTGGATGCATCCTTTAGTGCTCTGCAGATTTGGTTCTCCCTGAGACTGGGCTGGGACCATATAGTAACAATATTGCTGCTGCCGTATTTTTCATGC
>NW_027110330.1:187767-188601 GCF_000696795.3 Halyomorpha halys
TGGATAGGAATTGCATTCGACCCTGTACTTGGATCGTCTCAAACATCTCGCTGAATTTGTCTTGGATTCTGTTATAGCGTGCCAGGAGTTCTGCAGCATACTGACCATTAGACTGTCTCGGTTTTTCCGTTTCTCTGAAAATCATGAAAATATCCTCCTCTGGGGTCCACCGTCCTCCTCCGAATGCCTTCTTTAATCTTTCTTTGATAACCTTCCAGGGGGTCTCTTCATATGCCTGAATCTGATTAAGGATACTTCTTTTTACACGGCAGACTCCCGCTGCTTTCAGTGCTTTTGCATCCTGTGACCATTCTCTCGCCCAGAGTTTTCTGCTTCATTTTCTGTCTCCGAGGTCTCGGACAATTCTGTGGCTTCACTCGCGGATCCATTCGTCCTTCGCGAGATCTTCCTCCTCCGTAATCTCTGTGCGTTTATCTCCATGGGTTCAGGCTGATTCTGCTCTTTCCGCGGATACATGTAGTGACACTGTCGGGCTATATATCCCTCTGCCCCACATTCAAAACATCTTGTGCGCGGGCAATGCGCCACTAGATGCCCAACCTTCCCGCAACCATGACACTTGCAGTCCTCCCGCCGACCATTGTTTCTGGGTCTCGCCTGGGACATTCTATTTTCCTGGTTAATATTTCTCTCTCTCCTAGCATCTCTGTGCTCTCTTCTTCTCCAAGGGTTAGAATTGTTTCTCGGCCTTTGATATTCTATCCGGGTCCACCCCGGCTCTTCCACTTCCATTCGGGCCTCCGTCTCCCTAGCGCTTGTCTCTATAAGATCTTCAGCACATTCCACAAACGAGCGGTCTCTCGGCATTCCTTC
>NW_027110330.1:192727-193311 GCF_000696795.3 Halyomorpha halys
CCGGTATCTAAAGTTCCCGGGTTTCGGCACCAGTTATCTTTTACTCAAGTGAAACTAAAAATAATAGGAGAGAGAGGAGTGCGAAATGAAACGTTCAAACGTGGTCAACTTTTCGATTTGAACAGTCCTGATGAAGCCCCGCAAAGTGGGGCAAAGCGTCGGACATTTTTTTGACCGCAACTCTGACCATCTTCTTATATTTTGATTAATTATGCTCAATTGCTTTAATTACAGGCAATTTTACGCGCTATCAACGCCAGGAGATGAAAATAACATCTAACCTGCAAGATTAACAGGTCTTACTTTTCTAATGGTGGGATAAATAAAGAGAAGGCATTTACCAAGCTTCCCACAACAGTTTAGTACTTGAGGATGATAATGAATATTTCGAAAAAATCTGTTATGCTCTTGCCCCAACTTACTTTAATAAAAATAATCCAAGTCCTAAAAATTCTGTTCAATATAAATGTAATTATAATCATTAAAGTAAACATTTTTAGTAATATTATTTTACAAATACTGATATAAATATTAGGGTTCACAAACATTGTAGTAAGAGTTTGTACCCTTAAATCTTTCGTGTA
>NW_027110330.1:193426-209639 GCF_000696795.3 Halyomorpha halys
TATATATATATATATGTTACATAATTTCACGTGTTGTTATTTTTAGATGGGGGTAGGTTAAAGAGTAGGTTATGATGCTGATATTACGATTGCGGTTAGTTGGTGTTCAGTGATCTTGATGTAGATTCTTTCGCGGTTCATAGTTGAATATGTTGCAAGAAACTTTATCTAGCTCCAGCTGCCACAAGGTACTAAATGATATAATTTTCTTCTTTTTTTATATTGGTGTTCATTAACTTTTGTCTCTCATTTATTATTATGTAATGTCACCAAAAAGGGCATAAGATTGGATAATCTTTCTTTTCATCTTAGATAATATTTTGTTTTTATTGTCTCTTAAAAAATTGTATTATATTTTTTTTAGTATAGAATAAAAAAAAAAAATCTTCAATTTTTAATGTATATTAGTGTGGTTAACTTATTTACGTCTTTTACTATCCCTAAATATATGAGTTTAATGTCTTGTCAGCATTATTATGAATTTGATATTGAGTTATGTTTACAAAATTTAAAACCTGATATGAAAATCGAGATAGTTATATTACTATTTATCTTGAATAGTGGCACATCTTACATATAAAAAATTATTTGTTTTAATTTTAATTAGTTCTAGAATATATTCCAAAGATAGTACTGTAGTTCATATTTTGGTTACTTTCTTTATTAAAGTTGTTCTGCAGTCTTTCCTAAATCTATTTGAGTTGTTACAAATAAACTCCAGTCTATCGTACAATCTGTAGAATATCTTCAGCTAAAAATGAAAATAACTTTGTTTTGTCAGATGTGACTCTGTTCAAGGAAAGCAACAATATAAAGAATTAGAAAGGAAATTATATAGTTTCTAAGCTTGTTTTATTTACATATTAAAAGTTATCATTTATGGTTAATAATGTACATTTTTTGGTCTTGCATCAGTTAGCCACTTGCCTATGTTTGTTTATAAAATTATATCTTTATTGAAGTAATGATTTTCTCTTAATGCATTTTCATTATTGACCATGAAGGTTTCTCTAAATAATATGAAATACCTAGCTGGTTAGCTACTTTAATTAGCGTAATAAGCCTTTTTGTATTTTTTAATGAATTTCACATAATGGCTTATATTTGTTGAAGGTTTACCATTAAAATATCTCTGATTAAAGATGTTGAATATCTTGATGAAGTTATTTTTTTGTCTTATTTTTTACTTGCGAATTATTAAATAAGGTTTATTCAAAATGATTCTTCATTCATTGCTCTTTATAAACATAATTAGGTAACAGTAAAGCACTACTCTAACATGTTAGTTGAGCATATACTTATAATGTATAATTGAGCATATAATCGACCACAGTTTATGACTGTTTTCTCGCGGATCATGCCTCTTAATGAGTGCCCAGTGTGTTGGAGTAGTCCTTCAAATCTATTTATATATAAACCTTATTTTAGATGATGTTTCGATTATTTGTGTATGTAGTTCCTATTATTTATTAGTAAATGTGGTACCTTATTTATAGTTATAATATATTTGTAGTAAAAAAATTTCTTAGTTTTTTTTTTTTTTAATATAATTAGTTATTTGTTCTACCAATAGCATATTTTTACTGAATTAAATACTTGTTGAAGACTATACTTTTTTGTAATAAAACTTCAATGCAAAAGTTGATTTGTTTTATTTTGAAACCTGATGTTTGTATAAATAAATCAATAAACTGTCAAGTAAATTTTTTTTTTTTATGGTGGCCTACAACCCAGTTACAGGCCTCCTTTAACTGTTTCCTCAAATCATCATGATCTTGTGCCAGTGCCATCCAGTTCCTGACTCCTGGAATGCAGTTAGCATCTCCCGACCACCTGAGCTTTGGTCTCCCTCTCCTCCTTGTTTAATGAATTGACTGTGTTGAAAACATTTTTGTCAATTTTTCATCCGCCATTCAGCATATCTTAATCACCTCAGCTTCCTTGTTCTGATACCACAGTCACTCTAAAGGGATTGTACCTCTTCAATTCTTCTGCAACTTTTATAATTCAAAAAATTCGATAGACAACTTTTGGAGATCAGGAGCTCTTTTTAAATAGGCAGTGCATAGTTTTCCTAGAACGTATTAGCCTGCACATTTGTGTTATTAGGCCAAAGTAGCATCAGTTGGTTGCGGTTATCTGAATCTCAACATCGAGATCATTATTCTGGGTGACTGCAGTTCCTGAGTAAATAACATTATAAGGCCCTATGTCCATTGCCTCTCCATTTTTAGGAGCCATGTACTTGGTTTTGAGCTCATTAACCTATAATTCAAGTTGTTGGCTGTGTTTTCTAATGCAAGAAAAGCCTCAGCTACGTTAAGGTAGCGTCCCACAATGTGTACGTCATCTGCATAGATCAACAAATCCTCTAGTATAAAATAAATATAAATATAGAATCAATGAACCAGTACCAATAAAGAAATATATATATATATATATATATGTTCTATTGCTGATAACAGATAATAACTATGGATAAATAACAAATCATGTCAATGGTTACCATGACAAAATTAATTTCATGATGGAAAAGACTAATGATAAAATTTAGTTTCTAGTTATGACTATAATATTGGAAATAAATTGATATTGGTGTAATGAACAAAGAAGGCAATAACTAGTAAAATATTGGTGAATTGTTCAAACCATCAATGCACACAAAAAATGAAAAGATTTTTATGCATAGAGCTAAAGAAAGAACAAGACTATAAACTCACATTAAACATAAAAGAAATGATTTATAGAATCCTAGAATAAAATTTTTTACTCCAGAAAAATAATTAACAAAATATGCTTATGATAGTGAAAATCTAGATGATATTAATTAAAATAGAAATAATGCATTGAAGCCCATAGATAAAAATAAGGAATGTGTTAAAGATATGGAGGGTGGAAATAATGTTAAATTAATCGAAAATCCTAAACAGCAGATCATAACTTTTTTTTAATAAAAAAGATATAACAAAAAATGTTGAAAATAATAATATACAAGACAGAGAAATACAGAACTATAAAATGAATTATGTACTGGGTGTGAATACTAAAATATTTTGTATTAAAACATATTCATAGATAGTGACTCTCAGCATATAAAACTTGGCATGTATAATAACAAAAAATTAGATAATTATTTAACCTTAATCTAATTGGTGAAGTTAGAATTTCGAATGTTCTATGTGTTCCGTGTGAACCCCAGTTTTTATGTTTTTCTAATTATATTAGAAATGATTTAAAGAAGAATAGTAATATTCCACATTTTTAAAACTATGAAATTTCAGTGTTTAATGTATAAAAAAAAGTGTATTCCACTGGTTTTAACCAAACATCAAATGTTTCCTGTATTACCAATTTGCACTACTAATAGAATTTTTAAATTAAATAAAGATTACATCTGAGTATATTTTATATTTTTGAAAAATAACAAATAATTTGATTTTATAAAACTTTGAAATCATAAGAATGAATTAATTAAGTCTCAATAAAAATCATATCATTTATTTTTTTTTTTTTAATTTAGATTCTAGGAATAATTCAATGGTTAAAAAAACGACAACATACCATTTGAAAAAAAGAAAAATGATCTCTTATAATGAACAATAAATATAATTACTTAATTATATTAAATATAATTGAAATAAAAGAATTATAATACCTAATTTTTATGTATTTCTTTATTCCTCTTCATACTTCTAATTCTAAATTGATGATTCATTTCTTGATTTATTTTTTCCATCTTCTCACTTCAACTGGAAACTTGTTTTATTTAATGTCACTTAATAATTTTTACTTATGTCCATAACCATGGCCAGTGTTATTATTGTTTGTTTATTTTAATGGCCTCCCAATATTTCTAATGTGAATTCTTAACACAATAAACAAAGGTCTGACTTAGTCCAAAACTAGACCAGGACTCCATAGTTTCCCTAAATACCAATGCCACATGTAGCTTACAAAATAGTTGACAATTGAAAGTTTTTTAAAACTACTTTTGTTAGTTGGTTTTCAGTTTATGTTCAAAATAAGATATTATAAACTATGAGTTTTAATGAAGTTTATTCATATATATGTATACTTCAGTCCTAAAAGTGTTTATAGTTAATTTATATGCACAATTTATCTTTGAAGGATGTTGATCTGTGACCTTGAGCAACTCACGGCTGTTAAAGTGAATCATCACAGAAAATAATTTCCATAATTAAAAATCACAAAAGTTCCAAACCATGTCTAAATGGATAAACAAAGCCATTTCAATTCTTCGTAAAATTGGGTGACAGAGGTGTCCCTGGGGACCCCAAAAATGAATCGTACAAAGTAATTAATAAACCATTTTAATTTTGCTTCAAGATCCCTAGAGACACGACATCGCCGTAAACCACACAGCAATAATCAAAGAGGGGGAAAATTAAGGAAGTAACCAGGAGCCTATGGGTTTCAAAAGGAAGTAGGTGACAAAGATAATTTAAACATTTTAGGGTGGAGAAGGTACGACAGGAAATATGGGAAATGTGGTTTTTCCAGGAGAGAGTTTGGCCTATAGTGACACCAAGGTTTTTAACATATGGATGGAAATGTATTGGATTGTTGTTTAGAAGTAACTAGGAATATGAGGAATAGTTTTCAGGAGGTGATTGGTTTCTATTACGATTGCCTTAGTCTTCTCTGCATTCAGCTTAAGCTTGTTTTCTTGTGCCTAGTGACTAATGCGATTCAAGTCCTCTTGAAGCTTCTCCGAGGCAACCGACAGGTCGCAAGGTGGAAAGGAAAGGTAAATTTACAATTGGTATTGAGAATGTTGGATAAGGAGAAGATCATTGATGTAGATAGCGAAAAGGGTAGGAGAAAGCGATGAACCTTGAGGGACACCACAGGTATGGGATCGAGTCATTGATGGTGGTTTATCTGGAACCAATACGTACTGGGAGCGATTGGAAAGGAAGGATTGAAACCAGCACAAAGCACTGTTGGATAAAGGAAGATTTTGTAGTTTGTTAAGAAGGATGTTGTAGTCTACCATGACAAATGCTTTGGAGAAATCAAGAAGGATTAGGATAGTTAGATTTTGGTGTTCCATGGCAGTTTGGAGGTCGTTAGTTATTTTTAGGAGAGCGGATTGTGTTGAATAGTCAGGTTGAAAGCCGGATTGGAGGGGATTGATGAGGAAACGTTCTTCTAGGAAGTTTGAGAGTTGTTTTTGAATAAGGCGTTCTAACAGTTTTGAAAGGTTAGAGGGGAGAGAAATAGGGTGGAAGTCATTAGGTAAAGAATAATTAGGGATTTTATTTAATGGTTGAACTAAAGCAGTTTTCCAATGAGAAGGAAATGTGGCATTTTGCAAGGAAAAATTGTATATATGATACAGTATGGGGATAAGGACTGGGAGATAGGATTTAATCTACTTAACAGGAATGTTGTCTGATCCATGATCATTGGTATGGGATCTTAGAATAGTGGCTAGTAATTCTTCGTATGTGTGGGAAAAAAAGAAGTTTTCAGGATTGAAGGTGTTATTTGGAATATCAGGAAAGATTGATGGATCAGTAGCATGGCATGTGAAATGGTTGTTGAGATCGTCAGGTGTTATTGGAAGGGAGCTTAAGTTGTAGGATTCTGGTAGGGATAAATTTTGGAGTATTTTCCACTTGGATTTGGGATCAGGAGGATACAGAGGGCATGATGAATGTGAATGGATTTAGTATGTCGAACTGCTAATTGGGTTGCATTACGAAGTAGTTTAAAAATGAGAATAATCTGCAGACAGGCGAGTCTCACGAAATTTGCGTCTAGCTGCTTCTTTTTGTTTTATCATTTCCTTTATTTCTGGAGTAAGCCAAGGTGCAGTTGGACGGTGTAAGGTTCAGGTTTTGAGCGGAGCATGAATATCTAATATGGATTGGAGATGTGAAGTGAGGGTGGAAACCATAGGGTCGATGGAGTTATAGGAGTGTATAATGTCCCACTGGATGGAATCAAGGTCAGGTTGAAGAGATTCATAGGAAAGGAGGTCCAAATTACGGTATGATATGATTTTGAGAGTAAAGCAGTTGACTGGTAGGTCCTACGATATTTGGATCAGATTGTGAGATAAGAGAAAGGGAACTGGGTGCTGGGAAGAGGAAAGGATTTTTACTGGAGAGTCACAGATAAAAAGGTCTAACCAGGTGTCAGAGGATTGTGTGTGATGTGTAGAAGAATAAGGAACCAGGTAAACATTGAGGGAAAATATTAGGTCAGTAAGAAAGGATTTATCACTGGATTGAGAGAGCATGTTGGTGTTAAAATCACTAGTGATAATAATATTGTAATAAGTGGAAACGAGTTGGACAAGAGAGGATTCGAAGGTGTTATCGAGTGGAACTCTGGAAGGTCGATAAATGACAGGAAATATTAGAGGAGAGGATATGGTTGAAATTTCAAAAAACATGTATTCTGCATGGGGAATGTTAGGAGAAGGGGATTGGAGTAGGATTTTGACCTTGAGACTTAACATGAACATCCAACCCTACACCACCTCCTGTACGATTGGATCTGTCTTGACGAAAGAAATTGTAATTGGTAATTGAAACTTAAGAGGAAGGAATAAAGGGTTAAGCCACGTTTCGGATACTGCAATGATGTAAAAGTTATCAAGGATGTACTGTTTGAATTCATTGAAGTGGGCAATAAGGGATTGCACATTAACGTGACAGGAACTAAGGACGTTAGTTGTAACTGTGGGGTGGTAAATGGGAAAGTAAGAAAAAGGATTAAGGTTGAGGGATAGAGAATAACAATATTTTATATACTGCTACGATTATATAAAATGTGACAATAATAAGAAATTGCAAGGAATCGGTTGCTTGAGTTATCGAATTTTGAAAAAAATAGTCAATAAAGTTGGAGTTATAAAAAATTAAAAAAAGAAGAAATGTAAATAAAGGAAATTCTACATTGAAAAAAATGTAAATAAAATATCTTCTATAAAAAAAAGAAAAGGATAACAATATTGTGGTGACTTGGATACCAAATTCAACTGAAGATGTCCAAGTCGCTGGTCTTGCCTACGGTGACTGCTGGGTAGCCGTTGGACTGTCTGCACCTGACCCTACTTCCGTTGAACCAGACATACTTGATTTCCGCCACTTTCTGCTTAAATATATAGGGTTGTATTCATGTTTTATTTATAATACGTCACATTTTTTTGATGTAATTAATCCCAACAGAGGATTGTTTATCCTATTGGTAATACGTAAACAGTTATGTCTGTTGACGCTTGTTAAGATTAGGTCTGTATTGTATTTGTGATACAATCCAGCTGAGAAGATGGACGGAAATATCGTGCATTGTAGTCATATTTTGCTTTATTACTTTGAAAAAGGAAAGCGAGCTGCGGAGGCACATAAAAAAATATGTGGGGTCTATGGGTATAATGCCTTAACAGAGTGGACGTGCCAAAATTGGTTTGACAAGTTTTAAGCTGGGAATTTTGATATAACCGCGACCTGTCGCCCACAAGAAATTGAAACCATTAATGTTAAGGCAATAGTCGATTCAAATCCATCCCAATCAGAGTGAGACATTGCAGAGGTCCTAGACGTATCACGTACAACCTTAGAAAATCATTTGCGGAAGCTTGGCTACGTTTCTAGGCTTAATGTTTGGGTCCCCCACTCTCTGACCAAAGCCAACATGGGAACACGCCTTTCCATTTGCGATTCACTAAAAGCACGAAGTCAAGAAAACGATCCATTTCTTAAAACACTTGTGATGAAAGTGAATAGTTTACGATAATGTGGTGCGAAAAAAATCTTGGAGACCCAGCAACGAACCACCTGAAACCACATCTAAAGCGGGATTGCACCCAAAGAAGATAATGCTTTCAAGGGTGTGATTTTTTATGAGCTATTGCCACAAGGTGTATGGATCGATTCCACTCTATATTGCTCACAATTAACAAAATTGGATTAATTGATTCAAAGAAAACGTCCAGAACTGGCAAATCGAGAGTGTTATCTTCCATCATGACAACGCTAGGCCCCACATTTCGTTAGTCACCCGCAATAAATTGTTAGCTCTTGGATGAGATTTTTTGCTCCACCCTCCCTATTCCCTGGACCTTGCTCCTAGTGACTACCACTTATTCCGGTCTCAACAAAATTCCTTAAGTGGAAAATGGTTTGAAAACAAACAGGCTGTCAGGGAGCACCGTGATCACTTTTTCGTTAATGAACCAAACATTCTATGAACATGGGATTATTTAACTGTTGGAGAGATAAATATTATGTACTAAACATATTTAGTTTTCTTTCACCCAAAAAACTGAAAGGACTTATTTTCCAACCCTATACAATACAACCAATACAATATCTTTTTCCTATAACCTTGCACATTAAATCCAGGTAAAACAATCCTGTTTTATATAACACATTTGTTTATTATTCTCCTTTCATGTTTTTACCAATGTTTTCCTGTAGGTTTAAGAGCCCTCTGGGTTACACTCAGCCTTGTAAAATGGGTACGCTTAATTGGTAAAAATCTGGTGGTTGAGTGTTTAATCAAATCACCTCCTTGCACAACCCTTGGTCTAGTAACAGGTCTTCCTTATTAAGTACTGCACTCCTGACCCTTCATGGATTGCAGCTGTACAAATTTATTTTTTTATTTATAAGTACTAAATTCTCAAAAATGCGATTGTAGTCTAAAAAAAAAAATTTATTAATACTGCAAAATTTTCGCTCATTCAGGCATCATCAGAGCATTAGTGTATATTCAAAAATAATTGGTGTCCAGCACCAAACACCTCGCCATGGTAACTGATCATGGAATTACTATAATACAATACTACCTTTCCCAGGTTAAATTTAGTGAGGGGTAGAGTTGAATAACAGTTTTCTTCTATTTTAAACTTTGTAACTGAATTGTGAAAATACCAGATGCCATGACTCAATAAATCAGTAAGTAATGTTTCATAGTTCAGTCAATCTTGTAATTCAGTTCACCACTTTTCAAAATTCCAGATCACTAATTCAACAAAGGGCTACACGCTCTTGAATCAATTTAAGAGCTAATCGCCCATATCCAGTTGTGAGTCCGGATGTTATTCTGATATTTACCCATTACTTTAATTTTATATATCCTGGGGTACCATTTTTAAATATATTAATCATTGTGTTTGTTTCTGTAAATGTATAATTAGTGCTGTACTATTAAAAATATTAGTGATTGATTTTTAATTACAGGCTCCTGAAATTGATGAATTTGAAATAGTTAAGCCCATTAGCAGAGGCGCTTTCGGGTAAGATGTTACTTATAATTGTTTGACACACTGGATAAGTTACCTAACAACTATATTATTGAAATGGATGTTTATGTTTAATGTTCGTTAGAGTGTTGTGTGATTTTATTGAGTTAAATTGTGATATACTAAATTGTTATTTTACATTGTTTTTCTCCGTATTACTTGCTATTGATCCTTAATTATTATTTTATTTTTTGGAAATTATTAAGTGGGACTGTAACTCATAGGATTTCCCGAAGATTATTTGTTTAAAAATCAAAAAATAAAAATCATGAGGAGTTAATAGTTGACCTTGGATATATATAGATGAGAAGAAGATAGGGGTGCTCAGTGAAGAACACAAATAAGTAAAACATCAAAAATCATTGATCACTTACAGGAAAAAATCTAAGAACTGGTGTAATGAAGAAGGACACTAGAGAAAACAGTATCTATGATTTCACTGTGCTTTTTTTTTTTTTTTGGCCCTGGTCTGTTGTAAATATAGGTGATGAAAGTATTTAGATAAAAGGCCAGGTGCTCACCAGTTGCGATGCTGAGCGGTTTTGACAAGGGATGGCAATAGGAAGGGGAGCTAAGCTGAATCAAATCAACTAAGCTATAATGAGCTGTTGGATATAACAATGCAATAAGTATGAATTTTCCTTGTTTTACAGTTAATTTCAGTTATGATAAAAAATTGGTTAAGTGGGTGTTACCAATGAAAAAATTTATTTTTCAATTTCAATTTTTTTTAGTATTTTATCTCCCCTTGGATCAACAGACCATCATAAATTCTCTATAGGAAGCTAATTTCTTTATTTCACTCCACTGCCGTCCTGACTGGTTCACCCTTCTCATCACCAATCTCTTCTACATGTTTATTGGTCATCCTTGCTTCTGAGCACCCTATGGATTCCAATCAGACATTTTTCTCTGTGGAATTATTTTGCTTCCTTATGGTTAGACCATTCCACATTCTTTTCTTTCTTTTATCAGTGCATCTATGGGCTTGAGATTAGTCCTCTTCATCAATTCTTTGATAGAAATAGTTTTAGCCTATGGATGCCTAGTATTCTCGTCAGCCATCTATTTACTAATACCTTAAGTTTTCAGTATTTATTTTGGTGACCCTCTATATTTCTTCACTAGTATGGTATTCAGGGGTATTCATGTGTTTTGGGTTAAGTGGATAGGGAAATTATATATCAAAATATGATTCTTACCTCAACAAAACTCATGTTTAATGTATCCAGGTGAAATAGAAACAAGGTTTGTTCATCATAAAAGTCAGTGCTTTACCTGCCATACCAATTCATTCCTTATGGATTTTTGACATACATATTATGGATGGTTTCACATGATAACTCATTTTGTTTTTCATAATTTGAATAAAAACATTGACTTAAAAAAAGGTGGAAATCAGTATGGAACTTATTTAAAATATTTCGACTAGATTTTAAACTATACCACTTTTGCCCTTATTAAAAGAAGATGGCTGACCGTTTGAAGTAGATTGGAGGTCGTGCTTTGTACTACCATCAGACAGCCCCGACGAAGCTCTGCGAATTGGGCCGAAATGTTGGTTAACAACAATAAATAGTTTTCTTTTACTATTTTGATACCTTTATTGACCGCCATCCGGACTCTCTTCCTCCAATACAGCACTTTTGGATTAGAGATTTTTATTCAAATTGTAAAAATTTCATGAATCATGGCAGAAAAGTTAGTTATGAGATTATCATGTGAGGCCATCATTATTCTTTTAAAATATGAAATTCATTTTTAGTATGTCTTGTAAATGCTAAGTGATTTAGACCAACATTTTGGTGCACTATTGGTTAAGATTTTTTTTTGTTATTTATGTTCTAGAAAAGTTTTTTTGGGTTTCAAGAAGTCAAATCCAGAACAACCATATGCTATCAAAGTTATGAAAAAGGAAGAAATGATCAACAAAAATATGACCACCCAAGGTAAATATTATTTTTAAATATGAAGTCCTAAAATATTGGTCCTAAAATAATGTTTTTGAAATTGCATCATTTAAACACATCACATTCTATGATTATAAAATATACGTACAAACAATGGGTGTTCCTTGGATTGCAGCAGAAGTGGTTAATAAAATAAAATTGTAATAAAAGATTTTAGAATATTTACTTCTTTAACTTGTAATCATCGCAAAAATATGATGTGAATCACCTATCACTAGTAGAAGATGCTTCTTTTTTTTTTTTTTTTTTTGTAATTATACTAATCTTATTTATTCAATTTAAAGGAGACAGTTTTGAAGCTCTTAAAAAGGAATAGCGTCATTATATATAGAATGATCCTTATTTGAGAAAGAAAGAGCAATTTATTTCTTTGTAAGAAGTTTATTAATATAATGAAAATAAATAACTTATACATTAACTGAAAATTAAATTAACTTTTGTACGATAAATTATTGTAAAATAGATTGCACCGATTGTTGACTTGGAACATAAGTAAACTGGCTCCTCAGGTTATCATTGGAGCGACTACCAAATTGATCTGAATTACTTTAATAAATTCAAAAGCAACTTGTTTTATAGTTCTAAAATATTTCTGTATATGATATTTTTTTTCCTAAATAATGTGCTTGTGAACTTACAATCACTATATGCAAATAATTTTGCAATAAACAAAAGCAAGACACCACCACCCTCGGTCCCCGCCTGGTAGCCAATTCTTCGAAGGAGAATATCTGCCTCAACTCGCTCACTAGGGAAGGAAATTCCCACCCTGGTGGTCCTCTGGAGCTCATCAACGTTGCCGGGGTGTAAGGTGATATTGTCGCCAATGGTGACATCTCTGATGACAGTCGACAGCCAGTCCCTACCAGCTTGGTTGTCGCAAATAGGCTCATTAGACTCAGTGCCCACATTTAGTTCCTCTAAGCCTTGAAAGCAAGAGTAACAGCTTTGAACTACAAACTTTAAGCTATATTTTACAGCATATTTTGACAAATTTTCGCTAGAAAAGAAGGTAGCCATGATGTTGCCTACAGCAAATGATATATTTGATTCCTTTTAGTTGACAGGTAAAGAGAAAAAAAAAAGACTTTGAGTATTACTTGAAAAGTGACAAATATTTTCAATTTGTTATTATTTTATTTTATTGAAAGATCGCTGATTGACCGTGTGTATTATTAATAAATGGAATATTATGAACACTTAACATAAGCAAAAAAGTAAATGGAAAATTATAAGGGTATAAAATGAAACGTAAAAACAAATAAGGAAAAGAAAAGGTAATATAAACAATAAATGAAAACAGAAATAGTAACAGATAAAAAGAAGAAATATAAAAGAAAGTACAAACTAAGAGATGAAAAGATGGATAAGAATAGAATCAAGAAAAAATGAGACAGAATTCATACCTGTTTTGATAGAAGTCAAAGTCAGAGTGAACCGTTTACATTGGGAGGAGTTGGGATGACAGTTAAGTACATTACATTTGAAAATAATTTTGAAGTAAACAGTGTAGAAAAATATTAAAATGAGGTAAACAATAAATGATAATATACATTAAAGAGGAGGAGAAGAAATATATAACAATAAAAAAAAAGTACACTGATAGAAAACAAAGAAATAAAGTAAAAAAAAAAAATGGGATACAATACATATAAATGATACAGAAAGACAATATACCAAATGTATAGGGATATGGAGGTATGTAAATTATATAATAGAAAAATTAATAATAAAGTAATTAATATAAGTATACTTAAGCTGGTAACATATGAATATAAATTAAAAGTAAGATACATAAGAGAGAGAGAAATGCTTTATTCATTCATGCTGCCCAAATACATCGGGTTGCTACATTACACAGCATACTTATCAATCCGTGATCGGACATATATAAATTACATATTTTTACATGGTATAATAAGATAGAAAGAAAACTTTTTTTTTTTTTCTTTTTCCCACAGTTTTCCTTTACAATTACAAATTTCAGTATACACACCAAATACAAAGATTTCAATTTATTCCTTTTTTTTCTTTCCCCTTCTCGTCCATTCCATTTCACAATTTTTATTTCATTTGATCCTCAAATTCACTCTCCCGAATTCCCCCTCTCAGATCCTCCCTAGTGACCCTCTAAACAAATTCACTATTAGACGGCAGTGTGAGGTCAAACCAGAGAAATACTAGTCTATGTATGTATATGTAGAAATACTACATAAGTAAAAAATAAATAAATAAAAATAATAATAAAAAAAATAAAAGAAAAGAGATGCAGTCTTTATCGACTTTATGATTGACGGAATGGTCTGTTAAATTTATGTGAATGGACTCTGAGATGAGACTTTTTTTATGGTTGGGGACAGTAGCAAGAATAGATGTATTAAAATTAATCATCATCATTAATAAATTAATCATTTTATACCCTTGTAATTTTCCATTTACTTTTTTACTTATGTTAAGTGTTTGTATCTTTTTTAGCCCTGACAAAGCTTTGCAATGTGGGGCAAAACGTTGGCTCACGAAAATAGTTGTCACTATTTGAGTTGTTTTTTTTTACTACACCCGGGCCATATTCCATTTATCATTTTATTTTATTTGTATAGGAAGGAGAAAAAATAAATAAATGAAATTTAATTTCGAGCGCCTCACTATTTTTTTTTTTTTAGAACAAAGGGCAATAGTGGAATCCCTAATGATGAAGTATAAGAGAAAAGAAAATTAAATATTTCTATAATTAAAATAAATCAAATATAATTATTAATTAATTTCTAATAGCTGAATAATGAAAGAAAAGATTAATTTAAAAAAATAAAGAAGAAAGTACCTGACTGAGATATTTATTTGAACTCTGTACCTTCACTGCAAGAGCACGCACGCTGACCACTTGACCACAGTAAACATTTATGCAATAAGCATTTATCAGCTATTATTAAAAACACCAAAGAGGAGGTTTACACAGGGAAAAACAATCTTTTTCCTTTTTTTATTAATCTTATGACTATTACTGTAAATGATAATAATAACAGGCATTGAAATGATAAAATTTTGAAAATAAACTTCAAATATTTTTTTATTTTTTAAGGAAATGAATAAAAATTTACAATTTATTAAATTAAAATGATCTAGAAAAATGATGTAGTCAAATTATTGCAAAATAGTAGTTTACTAAACTATAAGAAAAGGCTAATTAATTATAAACTAAACCATAAAAAGGATCCAGCAGGTTTTTTTTTTTTTTTTAATCAAACTAAAACATTAAATAAAAACTGTCATTAATATTATTGTGCTTCAAAAAAAAAAAATAAATAAAAATAAATAATAATAAAATAAATAAATAATAATATATTGTTCCACTAAGTTAAAAATTAGCTAAATTTTGCTTGCTTATTTCATGACCATATTGTGGCTATAATGGGGTTCCCTGGTGAAGTTTTTGCTAACAATCTTCTAGTCCACTCTGTCCCATCTGATCTCTTTTAATGCCATCTTCAACCTCATGAAGAGACAAATTGTGGAATTAATATTGCACTGGGTTTTGATACTTTAATTATACGCATTTGAATGTCATGGGGTAAATACTGTTTCAGATGTCTTCTGTTGTGCATCTAGCACACCCGTAATTTTGTATAAGTTTGTTAGTAAAATGTTTGGAGGAGTATAAAATACTATAAAAATAGTATAAAATACCTTTCAAGATGATTTCCTGCTTCTGCTTTTTAGGCTTTTTAAAGAGATATTGCTTCATACGCAGTGTTGGGCAAAAAGTAATTGCAATGACATAAGATTGTGATCAGTAATTGGAATTAATTTTGCTCAACTAGCATTTCTCAATTATTATTTGTTGCAAGTAACAATTATAATTACTTGAAGTTGTAATTTCATTATTAATCATTGTAACATAATTGCAGTTGTAACATTTTCAAAGCATTAAATATTTCAATCTTCTCATCTATTCCAATTATTTTCTAGTTTATGATGTAGTCACATTAGGAGGAAATTGAGGATGATGAAAGAAAACGAGGTTTTGACCTATGTATGGATTTTGAAGAAAACATAACTGACATAACTAATTGCTTGTTAGCTTATAATAATGAAATAATGCTTTTCTTGATCTACGTTGATAATTTTTTTGTGTGTAAAAAATGCTGATTTGCTAATGATAATCTTCTTGTATTTTAATTTATATTTACTTATTAATTTGTTTTATTTTAGTCAATAGAGAACGAAACGCTCTAGCACTCACAAGAAGCCCATATTGTGTACAATTATTTTATTCACTACAGACTCCATCCTGTGTCTTTCTGGTTTGTAAAATTTTTTATTGTATTATTTTTACTTTTATTAATTTAGTTTAATGGGATATATACATCCTTAAATATTCATTGACACCAAACTAAATCGGTTTTGTTTTAATGAAATTTTAAAATTAATTCCCTACTAGTTCTACTAATCACAGTAGTTTTTCGTAGTTAAAGTCAATAATCTCAATAAATATCATTGTTTATCCATTGCATTATACTAGTATTTAAGGTATTTTATTGTTTTGATGTGTAATAATTAGGAAAATATATTAATAACTTAGTTTGGCTAATTTAATTAAAAGTATTTTTGCTATCTTGTAACCATGTGCTCAACAAGCTAGTTGATTGATTTGAGCCTTGTCTATTTTATATTATTATTATTATTATTATGATCCACTATTTTTTACTTCAATTAATGTTATACAAAAATAAAACATTATATTATGCATGGTATTAAACTTTTATTTGATAAAGAAAGATATTTATTGATAATTGAATGGAATATGGTCCGGGTGTGGTAAAAAAAAACTCAAATAGTAGATAATTATACTATTTTATTGAGCCAACGTTTCGCCCCACATTGCAGAGCTTTGTCAGGGCTAAAATAGATACAAACACTATAGTTACAAAAAGGAAAAAAGAAAAAACATAAGTGTAAAATAACA
>NW_027110330.1:210485-223507 GCF_000696795.3 Halyomorpha halys
ATACCCCTAATGTGTGTAAGTGATTAAGAAACAAAATATACCAAATGAGCGGGGATACAGAAAAGTGTAAAATATAATAGAAAATTAATAATAAAGTAATTAATATAAGTACACTTAAGAAGGTAACAAATGAATATAAATTAAAAGATAGATACATGAATATGAATGAAACAGGAAGGATAGTGAATATAAAAATAATTAAAAAAAAAAAATGTGAGAATTTAGAGAAACAAGAATAAAAGATATGACAAGAAAGTGGGCTTCTGAAATGCAGAAAAAAGTAAAAAAAAAAAAAGAAGTATTATGAGGATTTTATTGTGTTCAAAATGTGTCGATATGTAAGGGAGATGCAGTCTTTATCAACTTTATGATTGACAGAATTCTCAGTCAAATTTATGTAAATGGACTCTCAATTTATTGATAATACTAGGATTATCGGGTCTAACCTAGAACATTTAGAAAATTAATTGTAAGTTGTTTATTTGGAAGGTTTTTTTAAAAGCGACAAAATAAAAATATTATTTTAGCTTTAATCAGGTAATTCAATATTATCCCTTTCAAAATACTTTGAATCTCTTTCCACTGATGTAAGGCTTCTTGGAAGTCCTGTGTTTTGAGATTCTTCAGCTATCTTGTTTCTGTTTTAATGCATGTTTCCTAATGCTGCCACCAAAACAGCATTTTGCAGTTGTAAAACAAGAAAAGTTACGTGGTACATAATAAAGTGAATAAGGGGGATGGTCCTTTTTTTTATACTCCCTGGTCATTTCTATCATAGAGGGTGGTCATCCTGCAGGATACCAACTTATTGTAACCAGAAACATAAAGATTCATTTTGTAGGTCCACCATGAAATGGGAGGTGTTCCATATCAATTAATTGAGGCCAAAAACTCACAACTAGAGAAATGTGGGTAGGGGTAGCATTGTGATAATTCCTCCCTCCTGCTTTATAACGTACACAACCTGAGTTACATGAGCTTTGAGGCATTTAAGAACATCAATGTAGAAATCTCCATTAACATGCCAATGTTCCACAGTGATCAGCATTGTCTTGACATTCGATCGATTTCCTTGAATTTTTAGTTCTTGGCCCTCCAGCTTGTTTCCCTCCTTTCCTTGCTTTGAGATTTGAGTTCCAGATCAAATTCGTGGAACTAAAACATGATAACTCTTTTATGAGTCTACAACCTCTTCAGCTCCCTACCAGTGCTCATAGCATTCCATCCTCCATGTGTTGACAAGTGCTGTGGCATGATTTTTGCACACAAGTTCTTCATTTCTTATTATTTGTTGAAATTTCATAAAAGAATGGAAAGAGAGATTTGACCTTAGGCATTTCTAGGCAATATTTATATGAGCAGTCATGGTAATCTAATCTACGTATTAGGTAATTTTATTATTTCATGGCATAAGTTTCTGTTAGTATTCACAAGTATTATTCCGATTACCCTGAAAAAAAATTTAAACTTGTTAGTTTGGTTTATAGGGATGTGACGGCTGTGCAGGTTGGGACGCAGGGCCCAGTTAGCTCGGTTCGGAACGTTGTGGGTTCGATTCCCACCTGGGGCAGTTAAACATTCATTTTTCGGCGGTCCTGAAGAATGAATTTTGACGCTCCCACCTTGGTTAGTACGCAGCGGAAACCCATGAGTTGCTGTCAGGGGTTGGCAAAAAGGACCACTTGGCCCTCTTGCCGGACTTGTTCCCTCCACCAAATACCAATACCAATAATTTGGTTTATGGGAAAGAGGTGTGATTTAATGAATATAATTTCATCTTATTAATCACTGTTGGATGTATTAAATAATTTGTTTTATGATGAGCTTGTATTATTTTAGTGTTATTTCCGGTTGTTTCATTGAGCACCATAGGAATAATAGTTTTTTTAATTGCTAACCCTCTGTATATTGGATGAGCAATCTGACATAAAGTTCTGGGTAGACCTTTCTCCTTAATTCATAAATTTTTGTTAAAAGTGCAATGAATAATGGAAAGCAAACTCAACTGGCTTTTAAATTATAATTTTTCATCCTTGTGGAAAAAACTTCACTCATGTAGTCAAATTTTTCTTTATTGGGGTGTTCTGTCTGAGTTTCCTGATATTTGTGATTCTCTTCCTCTTTTATCCGCAATCCTTCATCAGTTTCTGAGCGCTGAGGAACAATGTTAATTTTTAACTGGGTTTGAGAAAATTTTGAACATTCTTAGGAAAGTGGGGTTTTATGATCCCCAGTAGTTTTTAAATCAATCTTTTATAGTTTTAGTAAAACTTAGGAATATGGATGTTATTTAGGTTTATGAAAATAAAAATATATCAGAAACATTCGAAATTTTAATGTTTAAAGTATTGAAAAAAATAAAAAATTTATACAACTACTTTTAAGGCAACATATTCGACTATTAATTAAAATAAAAACTTGAATTTCTAAAAGTGAAAAAATAAGCAAGCTGTCGACTCAAGCATTCCATTAAAACATTTCAATGTAACACACTGTCTTTTTCATTTAAAATAGCTGAATCATTTCATGTATTTGAGATCATGATAGGTATCTTCATTATTTTATTATTTATAGGGGACCTCTGTTGAGAAAATTACCTCAGTCTACCATACTATCTTTAGATACCTCCAATTTAAAATAAAATAAAAACGTTTTTGTCAGATGTTCCATTATAATAAAAAAAAAGCAATATGTTTTGTATGCCTTTGTGTCAAACTTAGTACCAATGTAACTGTATTATTTATGTATATGTTATTTTTAATGTAGTTAATGGTATTATATATTTTTAATCCAATGAGATTTATGGATTTTAGGTAATGGAGTACTTGATTGGTGGAGATTTGAAATCTCTTTTGAGTATATCAGGTTTTTTTCCTGAACATGTAGCTGTTTTTTATGCATCGGAAATTATTTTGGCACTGGAATATTTACACAGGTAAATTATCTTAAGGTTTTTAATCTATAAAATATTATTAATTCTAAAATTATTTGTCAGTCTAATATATTTAATATATTTCTCATTGCTTATATACCATATACACCCTATACAATTTTAGATTTTTTTGCTTTTTTCATGATTCATATGCTGCCATTTTTGTAGCTTGAATTCAAATAATTAATTAAATAAGACAAAGTAAATTTGTCAAAGATGTTTAACTTCTAGTTGAAATTTAAATTTTATCTGAAAAATATCATCATCTGGCAAAGTCTTCATTGTTATTTTTTACTTCAGCATTATTTTTTACTTTGATAATTCATTGCAAACAATAACTTGATTGACTTATCCCTGTTTTCCTTGAATAGCAGCACATATTAAAAATTTTATTTTTAAGAATTAAATATATTCCAAAGATAGTACCACAGACTGTGGTGTCAAATGACATGATTTTTAACCTGAGATCATGTTTAAAAATTTAACTTTTAAGAAAGTTAATTTGGAAACGGATGGAAATCTGTTGGAGATAAGTCTGGTGAATAAGGTGGGTATGGAAGGGCTTTGTAACACAGCTTGTTTAGTTTCTTCTCTTTCTGTCATGAAACGTGAGGTCTAGAGTTGTCATGTTAGATCCCTTCCAATTAACAATCCAGGTTGTTTTGTGATATGAAGTTTTTGATGCATAATATCAATATCACTGCAGTACGATGTGGTTGTGATGGTTTCATTTCTGGGTAAAATGGAAAAATGAATTATTCCTACCATTGACTGCCTCTCAGAGACAAATATTTTTTTTTGGATGCAAATTTGTGTTTCATCGATATTTAACCACTAATGTGACCGACACCTATTGTCATATACAATCCACTTTTCATCACATGTGATTATCCTTTCGAGAAAAGGGTCGTAGTAAACAACAAAAGTAATCCCACAAAAGTAACCACTAATCCCACTTTAAATTTTTTGCGATAATAAAAATGAACATTTCATATGAAATGACCTAATAGTATATTTTAGTAATGTAAATAGCTTCACTGTGTTCCTGTAACAATAGAAATATAATCTTCCAAAAAGTCCTATAATTTTAGTTGACAATTTATATATGATGTATTTGTTGTTGATCATGGATTAAATGACGAAATGTAGTGGGTAGAGAACACTAATAAGTAAAACTTATTTTATTTGTGCCAATATTTCGGTCAGAATTTTAGGCCTTCATCAGGTTGACCGTTGCAAGAGTCTTGATAATTTATCTTAAAAATGCTATTATTCCACAAATTTTGTGAGGTAGTGGATTGTCTGTTTGGCTAGAGTTAAGGATAAAGAGATTAGTGAATTAATAATGCGTGCATGCTTTTATTTCATCAATTGTAATTTATATTATATAATTTCTCTCTAGATTGCCTGTTTCATCGTGCAGTATTTTTAAAATGAGTTGTTTTCATATTTTATATTTTTAATTTGATAAAGAACTAAAATTCAATGTGTAGTCAACACTTAAAAACTTTGTTTTATATTGTAATTCATATAGATGTAATCATTGTTGATAATCATTTGCTAGAATAAAATTATTATGAACACATTTTGACATACCACTTTTTTTTTTTTTTTTTTTTTTTATAGACATGGCATCATTCATCGAGATATCAAGCCTGATAATATGCTTTTGACATCTAAAGGGCATATAAAACTCACAGATTTTGGCCTTAGCAAAGTTTCTATACACCGAGGTATGTATGACTGATGTATTTTTTCTTTCTTTACCCCTCCTCAAGGGGAGTGACCAAATGGTTGTTTGTTAGTCCAGTATGTACGTTATTAGTATCAAATCTAACCACTACTATATAATCCCTCGGCAATTATGGTTTGAAAGTAGTTCTTAATTGCTCTGGTCTCTTACTTAGTACATTGTTCTCAATATTTCTTGTGAACAAAATGGTCTACTACTAAATACACTCTTTATATTAATGGATATTATATATCAGAATTGACAGGCTGCTTTATTAGAAGCACATGATACTTAATTTTTAGTCATTGTTCAACTTTAAATCAAAGAGTCGTAATATTTCAATTTTAAAACATCAAATGTCAAATAATTTTTTTAATTTCCTTGAAATGCTGTCTTAGTAATTAGTATTAATAGTAAAATATTTGTTCTTATTTATTTGTACATTTGTATATCATTTATTGTACACTAGTTATTCAGTATCTTTAATGATGTATATACATCAGAATGTTAGATACCATTTTGGTATTTGTATTCATCCATGGTATTTGTGCTGCTATATTTGCCAAGTATTTGTAAGTACAAGTACACTGGCCATATCATATATCTTCATTGTCTGTAGTGCTTATTAGGAAAAAAATGTGTGTGTATATATGTTATTTTTGTGTGAAGTGTACTTTATTGATTTAACATATTTTCTAGGATTTTAAATTGATTAATTGACGTAAAAAATTTTAGATCTAGAAATAGATGATCTTGTGAATGTTTCACCTGATTTTATCACTACAAGGACTCCTGGACAGTTATTGTCGCTTACTTCCCATTTATCTTTTGTAAGTTATTTTATTTGTTTAGGATTAATAATTTAATTTTAAAATAATTATTCCTTAATGTAGCTCATAAATTTTTCCTTTTAAAATTTTAAAGTAGAATAAAGTCAGATTATTATATATTTGTTAAATGTAGTACTACATTTAATACTATACTATTGTAATACTGTATAATACATATTGTAGTTAAAATTTCTAAAATTGAATATAAATTCAAGATAATTTTGAGTATTAATGATTTTCTACTTTTAATATTGAATATACTATAGTCAGATAATAAATAGCACCTTAAAGTAATCAAATGAGCTTCAATAAATGAAAATATTATTTTCTAATACTATAAATAATTTCTATAACTATGTTTTTAAAAATATATTATGTCTTTTATATAATTGAATTGATCATTTAGTAGGAGTATCATTGAAATCATGATTTTTTAAAATATTAGACCTGATAGTTAATTGTGGCCTATTATGACATTTTATGTGCTTTCATTACTATGTGTTATGGCTTTAATATATTATATTATGTCTTTATCTTAAATATATTATGTTTTTAATATCAATGAATTAATCGTTTAGTATGGACATCATTGAAATCATGGTGATTGATATCTAATTCTGATTGTTTTATGAGATCTTTTTTTTCTTTTAAATATTCGACATGAAAGTTTACTGTGGCCTATTATGACATTTTATGTGCTGTTCAGTACTATGTGTTATGGCAATTGTTATAAACTTTGGGTCTTCAGTCTTTGTGAACTTCCAAACACTCAATGGATTAATTATTTTTCATAGCAGAGTCTAGAATCGGTAATTAGTCTATGCCAAAATGCATGAACCAATGTTTTGCCTGCTAAGACATCATACCATAAAATGTGGTGTGTATTCATACAAATGGAAGTAAAAATAGTATTACAACGTGTGTTTGTACATTTATGCGTTGCATGAGTATGTAATGTAGTCTTATTTATTTATTTTCACTTCAGGGGTCATGTGAGAGAACCAAACAGGAAAGCTACTGTACTTCTTCACCTTCAACCCATGAAAAACGTCTCTTTTATAAGGTTAGTTTTTCTAAAATAATGAATTTAATTAAAGAGAAAAAAAAAAGGAATAACACAATATTTAATCAGTAAATTCTAGACTATTTTCTACATTAATAAGTATATAAATAATGGCTGAGTTATAAAAGCAAAAGGTAAATGACATGTAGTATTAAGTTATGTATTGCTTATGGGTAAAACAAGATGAATAAAAAACTTTCCATAAAGGGAATTGTAGAAATACTTTTACTTTTATCTTTACTGTTTTTGTTGTATTAGATATAAAATAAATATGAAAATTCCATACTTTAATTATATTAAAGTAACTATGTAAATAAAAATTTACTATAGTTTTTCTAAAGATGTGTATAATATTATATTGTATACAATTATGAAGGTTTGTATGATTTGCATCATTTTAATAAAAATGTATTCAATAATGAATAAAGGTGATTTATTAGTTACATGAAATGAAATTTTCCCAAGTCCATTCCTGAAGGAGTTATAGTTTAGTTTTCTGTGATCGGTTGTGATTTTAATCAAATGTGAGTTTATGTTATCCCATATCTTTAAAGTTTTCTGTGATAGCTGTTTGAAACAAGAAGAATGTCTGATTTAAGGATGTTAGTTTAATCTTCACAGCACCTCATCTGTACTTTCTGTTTGTCTTTTCTCTAATTTTTTTTATATAAATATGATTTATAAACACTCCTTATGATAGAAAGGTTCCATGATTAATCTATAAAAAAAGAAATAATTTGATGCTAAGCAAACCAGTATCCCCTCTCCCCCAATGAATAAATAATAATTGGATGGTACAAAGTCTGATGTGTATGCTGCATGCAAAAATATTTCCTAATGAAATAGCTCAATCGTTTCCTTAACAATTCCAGTTTTGCTATGCATGATGGTGCATTGTCTGAAGCAATCACTTTCTATTGCCTATTTTGATATTCTGGTCATTTGTTATGGAAAGTTTGATTCATATCAATCATTTGTTGTTAGTAGTATTCAATATTAATGGTTTTTAGCAGTTCATAATAGATCACATCCCTCTGATACCACCAACCTCAAAGCGTTGTCTTCCATCTGTAGTGGTTTGGCCTTAAAGTTGATGTCGATTGTTCGTCTGGAGTTACCCTTGAACTTTATCCTTTGTTAAATATATCTACTTTTTATCGTTTCACAATTCAATTAAGGAGTGGCTTCTTTTAGTACCTGATGAGCAGTATTTTGTAAGTTGAGGTATTCCTTTTTTTGTAGAAATACTAACATCTTAATTATAGATCTTTTACCGCAGAGCTGTGTGAGGAGCTTGCATATAGAGCCTGATCCATAAGGGTCTATCCTGTACCAGCTGGATGTTTCTATTCCAGTCCATTATTCTCTTGTTGAATCTCTCCTTGGCTGCATCATCCCAAGTATTTCTTAGCCTTACCTCTTGATGTTCCATCACCATTTTTCTGGTCATTCTTTCATCCTGTATCATTTCAGAAATACTAACATAGTAATTTTATGAAACATATTGAACTTTGGCTCTCCATTCATTGTAAATTTTTAGAATGTATTGAATTAGTTTACTAATGAAGAACTGTTGAAATTGTAAATTTCTGTGAAAAATATACTGTAATATATTCTTGAGTAATTATTACTATGTATTGTTTAAAGAGAGATACCAGAAATATACAGAACGCATTCAAAATAGCCGAAAAAGCTCTGGAAGAAAGAGATATTAAGCAAGATTTGGAAGATGAAATTGACACAGAGGGAAAGAAGGTAATTTTTTATTTGAATAATTATGTGTTCAAAAGGTAATACATGTATTATTAAAGTAAGACACACACACACACACACACACACACACACACACACCGTTTTCTGGTCATACATCAATTGATGTTTTTCTTTATACATCGCGTGAGGACTTATACATAAGTATATATATGTATTTTTTTCCTAAAAAATTATAATGAAACTTTGCCATCATACAAACTTTCAATTTTGTTGCATTTTAGAAATTTTAAAATTAATGAAGTGAGGTAGAGAGGTGGCTTGTGAAGGAAAAAGGAAATTTCAAAAAATGTCTAAATGAAGCTAGAAGAATGTGTTTGAAGTTAAAGTTTATCTTGAGATGACTTAATTGTTTGACCCTTCTCTGAATTGTACGATACTAATAAATAAGTTTTAATGGGCTCCCTCAAGGATAAATGTTTGTGCCTGCCCTCCTTTAACTTTAAGTATTTATATTATTGTTTAATTGTTTATTCTTGGTACTTTTCAATAGTGAAAGAGAAATTAAAATAGTAACAGTAATTTTTCTAAACAAAACTGTCTCTGGTTAGAAACAAATAGCAGAAACATACTGTGAGGTGATTACACTAACTGTAATCAGTGTTGTTTGGCATTTTTCAGTTTCGCCTCTGACTTCATAGGGTGCGGTTCTATTCCAGTGTGTGTGCAGCTTATTAGACATTTTTGTTTTTTTTCTTGCTTCATGGTTTGTTTTATGATTTTTTGTTATTTTTATAAATAACATGCAATCAGGCGATGAATCAAACATTTCGCCCGATTTATCCCAAAACAACCTTATTACCACTAATAAACCAGATGTAGACCTCCTATCGGAAGAATCACATTCAAAAAAAAGAAATTTGGAACACACAGATTCAACTCAGTCCCAGTCACCTGTTAAAAAAATGGGTTAGTATTACCAAGAAATTACTCCTCTAAAAGTTAGGGTGAGTGGCTCTTTTAACATGTTATCAGAAATTGACCTTTCCTCAGATAAGCATACTAGAGCGACACCAAGTACCAGCAATAACAACACTAACCTGAATCCTCAGCCCAATACTATAAAAATATGTCTGATATTCCTATATAATGCTAATAATTACAGGCTACTTTTAAATGACTTGAATGCATCGTGCATCGAACCATTTACTACCCAACTAATTGGAAACAAAACAAAAATTATGTTAACGAATATCGAAGATTATAGGACTTTAAATAAGTATTATGATGAAGAAAAAATAGAATACCACATTCTCAATGGATAAAAATAAATATTTGAACGTAGTGATTAGGAAGGTTCCCTACAGTATTACCGAAGACGAATTAAAGGTTGAGTTAGAATCAAAACAGTTCGAAGTTGCCTATGTATCCAGAATATTAAATAGGGATAAAAAACCAACTCCACTCTGTTCAGTATCTCTTAAAAACAATGGAAAGGCCAAAGATATTTTTAATTTTAAACATTTATTTTCTTCCCTAATTATAGTAGAACCCAAACACAAAAACATTTACATTCCTATGTGTACTAACTGCCAAAGATACAGTCATACAAAGAACTATTGTCATTTGGAACCGAGATGTGTTTAGTGCAAAGGTAAACACCATTTTTCAAAGTGTCCGTTAAAATGTACGGATAAGCCATTTTGTGTGAATTGCGAACTAGCTCATGTGGCTAATTACAAGGGATGTAAATATTATCAAATCCTTAAAAATAAAATAAACTCACCTTCAGAACCAAATATTCGTAAAGCTGTGACTAATTCTTAAAAATAAAATAAACTCACCTTCAGAACCAAATATTCGTAAAGCTGTGACTAATTCAAGCAGGCCAGCCACGAAAATCACTTCAAAAACTCATATGCTGATGTTATTAGACCAATATTAAAACCACCGGAACCAAAAACTCAGTCCACAGTTAATCAAAACAACAAAATAAATGGTGAAAATTTATTGTCTTTAATAACTAAAATTATAATCGAAGCTATCAAGCCATATTTACCACAAATTATGACTTATCTATGCATGTTAGTACCATCTTTCTTTACAAATGGACCATAATATAAATAACTGCTTATCTACAGTTACTAATTCTCTCCTGACTAACTGCACATTAATACAAATCATATATTATTCAACGAATGCTCAAATATTCATTTTTCGTCTATAGGTACGGAATTAAGAAAATTAAAATTTTTAAACTGGAATGCTCATGGCATATCTTCTCAAAGAAATGAGTTTAAAATTTTCCTTGAATAAAAATTCATTGATGTAGCCTGCATAACTGAGACACATTTATATGTGATAATCAATAATATTGATTTCACTGAAAATATCATTACCAATGTATTTAATATGGAGGTTGTTTCGGTTCGTTTAAACTCGTCTCCTTCTACCGTTGTCACAGCAGTTTATCCAAAGTCTTGAACCTCCAAATAAAAATCTAATTCAAGACAAATTTTTAAAACTATTACCACCAGGGAACCATACATTAGTTTTAGGTCACATAAATTGTAAAAACATTTACTGAGGATGCCACAAATCAAATTCTAGCAGAAATTCTTTACTTGATATTTGCTCAAGGCACAATATCCAAATACACGCACCAAATGAACCTACGTTTTACAGACCAGGCTGTAAATCTGACATTCTGGATATCGTATTAACAAAAAATTTTAGTTTTCCTCTCTCTTCTTAAGTGATTACAGCTTTAAATTTGGACCATATCCCTGTATTAATTAATTTCTCAACTGAGATAAACAATGAAACGTTGAAAAAATCCCTCATTAATGGAGTAATCGATTGAGAAACGTTCAAAATTCTTGTCGATGAACAATTACAACTGAAAAAAATTTCCCTACTGCTCAAGAAATAGATAAAAGTATAACAACGTTAAATGAGTCGATCTCAAAGAGTTTACACGAGGCAACTGTACGCCCTTTCCATTAAGGGGAAAAACATTTTCTGGCAGCTGCCCAAAATCAATACTGCTAAAAATTAAAGAAAAAAATCATGCAAGGAGACAGTGGATGCGCACTAGAAATCCTGTTCAAAAAAATAAATGGAACCACCTCAAACATGAAACTAAAAAGGATCTGGATGAATGGGCATATTCTATATATCAGGGATACGTGGAAAATTTAGACCCAAAGGACCATTCATTATGGAAGGCTACGAGACGTCTCTTGGATAAACATGAAAAAATTCCAGGTCTAGCAGACAATGATGAATTCATCACCAGTGACGCCATAAAAGCTGAAGTGTTCGCTAATTTCTTTGAGAAAACATTCTCCAACACAGAAATAAGTCCGAAGTTAGTCATTGATGAAATAGACAAGTATCTAAATCCCCCCCTCGCAGCAGTTGAGCTCCCACCTAAATTCACGTCTTCAAAAGAAATCCAGGACCTGATTAAAAAGCTCAAGGCAAAGAAAAGTCCTGGCCATGATTTGATCCTAGTCATAGCAATCAAAATGTTACCCAGGAAAGCTGTCATTTTTATCATGTCAATTTTTAACAGTTGCCTTTGTACTGGATACTTTCAGGATACATGGAAGAAAGCCGAACTCATAGTAATTCACAAGCCTGGTAAGAACGCTAAACAAATCAGCAGCTATAGACCTATACCTATACAGTTTACCTATTTTTGGAAAATTACTGGAATCAGTTATAAAAAAACATCTTAATTCTTTTTTTCAGAGCATCGATATTATTCCTGATTTTCAATACAGTCATTCCACTTCTCACCAACTGGCAAGAGTATCGGAATTTATAATTAGCGGATTTGAAAAAAAGAGACACACCCTGGTAGCGTTCTTAGATTTCCAACAAGCATTCGATAAGGTCTGGCATCGAGGTCTCCTATATAAACTAAAAAAAGCATACCAAAATATCTATACAATATTCTGATCTCATTCCTCAATGGTAGAACATTTTCAGTCAGAATTAATAACAAAAATTCAACCCTTAGACAAATCAATACCGGTACTCCACAAGGTTCAGTCCTTTCTCCCATTTTGTTCAACTTCTACCTTCTTGACATCGTCCAGTCCACACACACCTCCATAACTATGTTCGCTGACGATACAGCTGTGTTCTCTCAACATGATGACATAATAATAGCTAGAAACACTTTGCAAAGTCACCTTAATGATCTAGAACAATATTTCACTAAATGGATGATTAGCTTGAACATTGAAAAATGTATCTCAAAAGTTTTTACTCTCCGACGCCCACTAGAACCATCGGATCTAATCTTCAAAGGTAAAAATGTGAAATGGAATCCTGCCAATGAAACAGCAAGATACCTGGGAATTCACCTAGATCGCCGCCTTACCTGGAATCACCATATCAACACCAAACTAACTCAAACTTATGCAAGGTTAGCAATGCTATATACTATTCTAAACAAATTCAAAACTAAAACCAGAAACAACTGTTCTTATATTTAAAACTATTCTCAGGCCACTGCTGATGGGAGCGGCATCCTTCACGAAAAGGAAAAAACTACAATCTTTTCAAAATAAAGTCCTAAGAATCGCAGTTAATGCTCCTTGGTTCATAAGAAATAGGCAATTGCATCGCGAATTACATATGGAGTCAATAGAGGATTACATCAAAAAATGGTTCATGAAGTTCCATTCCCAGTTGCCAACAGTTAAAGGAGCAGTGACCTACAACCTGGGAAACCCAACCGCA
>NW_027110330.1:225672-226467 GCF_000696795.3 Halyomorpha halys
GTTTTTCATTGACCGCACCCCCAACCATCTTCTCATTTATAATTACTTATTCTCCAACATATTTTTTGTGCCTTAAAGGATTTATTTTTCTAATTTTTTTAAAGGAAAAAAGTGTCAGGAAATTGCTCTTGTGTTAATTTTCTCATTATTGTGATTAAAACTTTTCATAGCAAAACTCAACAAAAATTCTTGTAATCATATTATTATATATTATATCGTTTACAAGATAAATGAATGTACTACTAGTGAAAGACATTAATTTAAATAATGTAATTAATTTAAAAAATGTTAAGACTATATATGTATATATGACAAGATTTCAAAATGGAAATTGATAAAAATGACTAATATGAGGTAAATATGATTACAAGAATTTTAAATGTATACATATAACATATAGCTAAAAATTGTTGACAAGAATAACTTAATTATTACAAGTTTAGAATACAATAATACATGAATATGGGATGATATCCTGAAACGTTGTACAAGCACAAAATATAGAATAGCTTATATTCCAGTTGAAAGTTTTTCTCTTCAAAAAAGTTTTTAAAAAGTATTAAATTAATTTGTAAATCCTTTATCGTGAGTTAGGGTCTGAATGAATATAGATTTATGTCCACTTATTATAAGATAATATTTTTGTAATCTATTATTTTTGTTTTTTGAAATGTTATTTATCATATTTATTATATGGTCTATATTATTTCATATAAGTATATTAATTACAGCATGGTTATATTTGGTATAGGTACCAGGGCATTCAAAAAGTCCTGTCGTTTTTCGTTTGTTCGT
>NW_027110330.1:228090-229172 GCF_000696795.3 Halyomorpha halys
CCCCCCCATAATCAACTGTTAAAAAATATATATATAATATAACAGTTATATCAACCATGTATGGCCCACCAGGCAGATCCGGTATAAAATAAAATATATATATAAAAAAAGTTGGCATTTCTAGTCTTTGAAATCTGAAAACAAAAAATGCCTGGGTGAGATTCTTAAATAACAGTGAGGGAGAGAGGTTTATTGTGGGGGACAAATTAATGAAAACTATCATCTTTAATGTAACCGAGATTACATTTTTCAAATGACAAATTATGACTCTATACACCTTTCAATTGAAAGTCAATCATGTACTTTAATTTTAATAAAGCCTAATCCAGAGATGTCTGGAAGTAAAGATTAAAACTTGACCAAACTAAATTTTTGGTAAACTAGCCCCCCTCTCCCTTAATGACTAAATGATAATCCTTAAGTACTTAATCATGAAGAAGAATTGAACATTAAGATTTATACAACTTATTTGATTATCCCTCATTCACCAGCTCCCTAGTTGTTGTTTATATAAGAAGTAATCTCCATAAATGTCAAATTTGACAAACATTTTTTTGTTAAGTTTCGAACATAAAACAATTGATGGGTTTTGTTAAAACTAATTTCTTAGTTTTAACTGATGAGTTTTGCAAGTTATATATTTTTTTAGTTTGAGCTTTAAAACCCTCTTTTTTTACAGGGTAGTAAGATTTATTCTACTTTTTCCTCTATGGATATAGAAAATGAAGAATATTCTGCAAAAAGATGTTCATCACCCAAAATTTTATGTAATTCAGAGAAAATTCAAAGTGTAAATACATTTTGTTTTGATAATGAGGAATCAGCAGCTTGTATTCAAAATGTTGATAATCAGAACACAAGTGATGATACTTTTTACACTTGTCTGGAATGTTCCATCACACCTCCGAAAAATAGTAAGAAATCTTCAGATTTGGAATTGGAGGAACGTTTTAGGTCAGTGTTATTTTATTTTAAAATTATAATTACTTATAATTATGAGAGATAGTTGACCATGGATGATAAATGAGGAGAAGATGGTTGGGGGTGCGGTCAATGAAAAACACAAATAAGTATGATTAACT
>NW_027110330.1:231747-259218 GCF_000696795.3 Halyomorpha halys
TTTATAATTTCCCCCAAAAAAACGACAGGACTTTTTGAATGACCTGGTATATTAACTATAGTATATGCTGTATACTTCAACTATGTTAATTGCACTTTATTATTTTATTATAGTTTCTTGATTTCATACAAAAAAATACAATTAGTGTGCTAATTTTAATTTATTCTACATTTCTTTTAAAATATATCAAGGTTGTGTTTTAATTATTGTTTTTTAAAACATTAATTACAGTCAGTCCACACATATTTCACCAGTTATGAAAATGCCTAAATCAAACTCTGGGTTGACTGGACATTTCACCCTTCTTGATATTGAAAAAAAATTGACTCAGTCGTCGAGAAAAAGGAAATTCACAGAAGTAGATTCTTCAGTAAAAACTCCTCTTCGTAGTGCCTTGAAGAAAAGGTATGACTCTTTATTGAGTTACTACAGTAAGCTTTAATAGGAAAAATGTATCTTAATCATTTTACTTCAAGAAAAAGTTAAACCCTTCACATTTCTCAAACCTCTACAGTGAACATCTTGAGCCTCTCAGGTCACTCTCAACATTTCTTTATTTATTATATCACATAGTTATTTTAGCCATCACTTTATATTTGTTATTTAGATTTTTCTTTATGTGATATTAATGTTATTATACGTAAAAATAAAAAAAAGATGTTGAGAGGGTGAGCTGGAAGCATTCAGTATATTGAAGACTTTAATGTTTTCTTGAAATAATATAATTAATATAGCATTTCAACCCTTGACAATTGTTCGATAGGAATCAGAAGAAAACTTTTGATATGAATAATATATTTTTTGCATCTACTTTTTTCTCTGTGAACCATTTATCTTTGTTGTGTAACAATTTTATTGTAACTTCTTGAATATGATTATCACTATTTATGATCCTGCTTATTACATTTAAGATCTACTAATCATATGCCTGGCATTTAGGAAAACTCAACTCAGATTTTTAAGGCGTGGTTTTTAAAGTGTCCAAACCTCATGCTTGAAAATTAGTCTAAATCGACTGCAGTATGCTTAAAGGATGAAGTAAATTCTTGATATAAATTCTAAAATCTAAATAAAATAAAATGTCTCTCAAATGGTAGTAATAAGAACACTGATTTAAAAAGTACTCTCCTTAAAAATTGTTTATCTGACAGAAGCATTGGCCATATAATTAACTTAACTTTGTTGCCTTGTTTTGTCTGGTAAAATTGAGTTAAATGATAAAGTTTCTTTTAAATATTTGACTTTTTGTTCAAATAAGAACAACCTTTAGCAGGTATAAATTCCTATGTGATCTTCTCTTACGAGTATTAGCCTGACATATTTCAGTCTTGCTTTTTATGGTCCTTAAAACATGTTTGCTAATTATGAATCGTAATAAAGATTCACTGATTAATATGATATTTAGTTGTTAAGGAATAGGCAGAGCTGAAATACTTATTAACAACTGTGTAATGGATTAGACTATAGTTAAATAAGAAATAAATTAGTTTTATTGTAAGGTTTCTATAGGTATGGCAATTGGATAGTTTGAAATTCAAGAGGTTCTTCAGGTATTAATTAAATTTGATAATAAGTAAAGAAAGGAAAATGTGTCTATGGAAGGAAGAAAATTTATTTGAAGGCACATAGATCAGTTTCATCTCCCAAGAACATAAATATTATCTTGTGTAATATAAGGAGTAAAAAGATGTTCATCGTAAATTGATTAATGAAAGATGTCTTTGAGATATATATAACTTATGTGAAGTTGGATAAAAATAATACAGAAAAATGGAAAAGAGGGCAGAGAAACTACACACGGGTTTGCTAGAGTAGCATTGCTTTATTACATTTATTAACCCCCTCCCTCCTCCCCTACCAGTTTATGAACAGGCCTCATATACTCTTAAAAATGATATACATCAAACATTCAACAAAAAAAACAAAAAAAAATAAAGAACAAATATTTACAAAAGCAGAAATAAAACTTCTCAAGTGTACCTGAAAGAGAAAAGAAAGAAATGAAATAAGATTCAAATTACAAATTTCCACTTAAAAAGAAAAGAGAAAAATAATGTCAGTACTCTCTAGGACCATATACTACTATTACAGGTGTTCACTGACAAAACAAAAAAATAAGACCACTTCTGCATAATTATGACTAAAACTATATTCACTTTTCTAGTGCACTCCTGTACATGGCATGTATCAGGAAAAGAGAACAATAGAAAATCTATAGAAATACTTTTTTTTTCTTTGGCAGAAAGCACTGTGACCAATAAGACATATTTTGCACCACCCACATTACAACATTGTAGCGTCAGAAACACCACAACATTATTTCTATGAATCTAAGTATGCTTGAGGGATTGATCAATTCACACTGCAAGGGGTCCACGGCATGATTCACACCAAACAGTACAAAATTCAACCCTGCAAATTGGTCATACCAACAAATTATGTGGTATACTGTTTCATTCTCACCATTACAGAATCTGCACAAAGGTGTTCTCGTTAGCTTGAAGTTAAACATATATTTATTAAGTCTACAGTGACCTGTGTAGAATCCTGTGATTTTCCTTAGAGAAACCCTATCCAACTGAAGCAATAAATCACATCAGTCCCTACTATGCTTGTCCAGAAACAACTTAGAAAGTGGCTGTCCTTTATTTAGCCAGTAAAGTGAAGCTTTAAAACCGTAACTGTTTATATTACTGTTTACTTAGCTTAGACTTATGCTACAGATGGGCTCCGGGGTAATAGGAATGGTTTCAGGACAATTCTTGCTAATTTGTTAGCATGCTCCTTCCCGGGGACCTGACATCACATGAGGGTTTGTTGAGTACTGCATATCAGTCTTCAACAACTCTAGAGCGAGTAATGGGATTATTAAGTTCCTCTACTACTGTTTGGCTGGCTGTGTAGATTGTTATTCTTCTACCAGAGAGCCCTTCCTCTAATAAGAATACTGACGCAATGATTTATTGCAAGTATTTCTAATTGAAATACTGATTTGCTTCCCTAAAGAAATAGGAATACCTTCTAATGGTTTATCACAACTCCTGAGCCTTGGGCCATAAGGAAGTCATCCGTGTACCAATTAATACTATTGTTTGGTTTATGGATTTTAGTTCTATTTATCTTTACCCTAGTGTCTAGTGTATTTATCTTAACATCTAGTGTCTTTATATCTGCGGATTTGAGTGTCCGAGTACATGGAAAGCACCCAGGCCTCCTCTATCTGCTGATTGCTCATTATTGCCCCTGCTTTGTTAAAATCCTTTATATACCTTATTATGTTTTTGTGTCATGGCATACTAAAAACCTACTTGTATCAAAATGTAACAGTCTTATTTTCCTACCGGTACATAATACTGATAGAAGTTTTATTTAAAAAACTCAATTTTGTTCTAATAATATGTATATTATTTTTATTAGGGGAGATTCATTCGAATATGAGATACCTCAAGTTATGGTTTCGACTCCCATTTCTGCTTTGGAGAGTTCAGGAGGATTACCTGTTGTTAAAAAAACAAGATTTGAGCTGCCAGCAAAAGTCGTAGAAGACATCATGGTATGTTATGGATATTTGTCTTTATCTTATCTATAAACTGGATTTTTAAATGTTGATTGATGATTTTATCACATACCATACTACCCAGGGTTATCAGAATCTTTGAAGTGGCTTATTTGTTCAAAAGAATAAAAAAAAAATTAATAATGATTTTTTAAATTATTTTAACTGGATAAACTTTTAATAATGACTGATAACAACAGCATTAATTTTTATCATATTTAATTTGAAATAGTTTCCAATTTATTTGTATCTTATTACTTAATTTTTTTTTTCAGAAAGTTTTATACTGCCACTTTATTAAAAATAAAGTTTTGTGAATGTGATGTTCATGTTGTTAGATTAATTATTAATTTTAAGCTAATCTTTTGGTTTGTAGGATGAGTGTAATGAAATGAGTCCCATTCACACACCAAACTATAGTGAAGTTATAATGAAAACACCTCATAGAACGCCTAAGTCAGTCAAAGGAAAATCTTGTACATCGAGTAGTAATAGAGTTGTTGGCACTCCAGATTACTTGGCACCTGAATTGTTGATCAGTACGCAACATGGTAAGTTTATTACAAAAATGTCTCAAACATTAAACATTTTGTCAGCAACATTTTCAAATTAAATTGGTTGATTTAATGTGTATTGACCCATATTTAAGTGACAACATTAATGTAGAGATAAAAAAAACATGGGGAGTATGTGAAGGACCAACAAACTTGTCTAACATTGCTTATAGAAAAGATATTATTATTTTCCATTCATGATATGTTATATTATAACAAAATTTATATTTAAAAAAAAAAATGGATGAGATAATGTTATTATTAGTGCTCTACTCTACAGATTTTCCCTTTGAAATTATGACTGAAAGTTGAATTTGAAATTTGGAAATAAAACTGCAATAATCACAGAACATTTATACATTTAACATTTTATACATTCCCCTAACCTTAATTAGCACACAACATTGAGTTACTGTTGTCTCACAGTTCCCTACTCCTCTGGGTGTTGATTTCTGAAATGATCTGAAACTGATTTCAAAAATCCCTCATAAAGACGCCTATAAGCCTCTGGTTTGCTTGGAATGGTAAGTAATTCAGGCTGCTAACAATTTAAAAAAAAAAATCCACAGTTATAATGTAATATTATTCTTATAAGTTGTCCTCTGATAGCATCTTTCTATTACTATTTATTTTTGAAGCCTTAATGTTTTAAAATGACACAAAGTGTATAACTACTTCTACTAAATAGTTCTTCATTTAACAAAACCTGTAAATGTTTGGCTATCAGATATTCTTTCTTTTAATATTATAGTATCATCTAGGAATGAATGATCATAATGATGATTTTGGTTGCTTATGAGTTTGGCTCTTTCCTATTGTATTGGGCCATGGATTGTCTTCTCTTTTCTTAAGAATTTATTCCTTGTTGACCCAAAAAATTTTGTTTTGAATATTTGTAGCTGTTAAACTTCTTTCTGACTACTTTACTTGAGGAAAAAATGTTCACCATTTAATCTCTTCCTCTAAATAATACTAAAGTTAAATATTTCCAAAATAAATAGTTCATCAAATTAATGTTTAATTAAATGGTGCTCCATTTTTTTTTAACTCCATCGCTTATACACATTCATCCTCATTTCTGTTTAATACATAGCTGTCAGTATCTTCATTGCTTGGTTCTTCATAGGTTCATAAAGCAGTGTCTACCTCAACAAATTTTGCAAATTTTCTTCAGAACTAATCAAAGCACTGCGTATCCATATTAACACCACTATCTCTCCTTTCTGGTCCAATATCATCTACCTCAGCCTTGAACCAAGTGTAGTGAAAACATTTTATTATTAAAGTTGTTGAAATGTGACTCCATCCTTATTGGAATAATTAAAATTGCATGAAATACTGTTTCTGGTGTCTTTTCTGTATTCTTCTCAATGTATAATCTTAAGTACGATTTGGTTCTAAAATTTAAATTTGGTGCCATGGTCTGTAGGCTGAAATACTGCAGTTGTATTCAGAGGTTGTAAAATGGAATTTATGAAGTTCAGAATTTTTGTAATAAGAAAGAAGAGCTGGACAATTGTTCGCTATAAATATATTTTCCTTTGACAATTGTTGTCTTCTTTCAACTATTTTTTAAAAAAATGTCCTCACCCGTCTATGTATTTTCATTACTTTTGTTGTCTACTTGTAATTTTTTACATCACAAAATTTTTGGGTTATCTATAACAAGAATGTTTTTTGTGAAACCTTTTTTTTTTAATGATACTAGGGCTCATTTTAACACAACCATCATCCGTTTATTTTTAGCTCAATGGAGCATAGCTTAAGAGACAACAAGGATCATTTAGCTCACCATATGCAATATCCAGGGGGCATTTAAGGTTAGTGAATATTTTCAGCCATTTTTGAAACCATGAAAATTGTGAACCCCTCTTTATACAAATTATCTTCTCAGCAAACATACTCCCCATTATATCTATCTTTGAAATCATTGCCCTTTCTATATTTAATGATTTATATTTAAATCTAATTCGTTATTAGCTTTCATAAACATTGTTCTATTTATAATGATGAGTTAATAGTTGGCCGTGGATTATATATGTGGAGAAGGTGGTTAGGGAGTAGTGCTCCGACCATAAATGAGGAAGGACCTACATTGATGCTCTCTTAAGGATTATCCCCACCTTAGATCGCCTTTTCAGAGCTCAGTCTGCCACCAAACCTCGCGCAGGTAAGACGTGTTTTTCCATCGCTCCGTATACAAGTGCGTGCTGGTGGAGTGGGTGTGAGTGGTTGAGTCCTGAGGAACACCAATGAGAGTTGGGACTCCCAGGGGACAGGAGCTAACTTATTCGTTAATATTTTTTGTGTTCACTACCCATGGCATCAGATTTTGTGTTTTGTTAGTTGTTTTATTTTTTATTGTTGGACCCATAGGGCTCATTTTAACACAACCATCATCTGTTTCTAGGTGTATGTGGACTGGAGTTTTTTATTTTAAAATTGTTATCTTGAGTAGGGACTATAATTCCAAATTCGCAATAAAATCAGACAGTTAGGAAAAAAGTGTTTTCCAAAAACACCCCATTTATGTAATTTCTTATGTAAAATAAGGTGTTTTCAATATTGACTATGGAGAGTGTGAACCAAAAAGTAATTGTAGTATCGGAGAAGAGTAGTGGCAGTGAAAAACCATTACCAGAAGCAATAAAATCCCAAATTGATAATGGGGAATACAAAATGGCAGAGGGTAATCCAAGGAAGTGGCAGTGAGGCGGACATAGATTCAGGGCCTGACAGTAGAGACAGTAAAATGAGCCCGAAACACAAGAGACCAAGAAGAATAGGGTATATGAGGAGGAGGACACCCCCCAGAGTCCTGAGAAGCAGAAAAGCGTAGTAGTCAAAGGGCCAGCAAAATACAGGATCTGGTCCGTAAGTATTTAGAGAGGAAAAAAACACAGTTGAATGCTATAGATATATCATTTTGCAGACCAGGGAACTGTGTAATATTATAACAGGGTTGGAAGTGCAGTAGAACATAATCCCAGAGATATTTAGTGAAATAGTGAAGGAAACAGTAAATACCGATGAACTTCACCGAATAGTTGGGAAAAAGGTATCACAGATTGTAGCTCCTATGGTGGTAGAGGCTATAGGAGATGCCATAGGAGCAGTATACGATCAAAGGAAAAAAGAATGGGTCTCCCCCACACTTAAAAGGGTGTCAGGTCTAATTGGCGACCTGGAGGGCAAGGTAGATCAGGAGACCCGCATGCTATTGGAGCATACAGCCACAAGACGAGCCCATGAGAAACAAGAGAAAGTTGCCAACCCTCAGGCAATTGAAGGGAAACCCCTGGACGCTGGTTCATCAGGGATGCCATCTCAGCAGAACGTAAAAAGTAAATTGAGGCACCAGCTCCAATGTCACAAAGATCCAGTAATGTCCCAATATGCAGGGGAAAGATTTTAGACACTTACGAAAGCTCTGATGAAGAGATGCAGGAGAATGAAGGGCTAAGGCCATGGAAGATGCAAGTTCAAAGAAAGAAAAACAAAAAGGCCACCCAGACACTGGAAATACCACAAGAAGAGGAGAAGAAAAAAAAGAAAAAGCTTACTTTCGCTGGTGTCCTAGTGAGTATTCCAGCTGTCCTTCAGAATCCACTGGAGACAGCTACGTATTTCACTCTGAGAGGGCTTGCAGAGGGGTGGACTGCTGAAGACCTATGCAAAGAGCTCCCGTCCCCAGAAGATTTGAAACAAATTGTGGAAATCAAGATGGTAAAGGTGACCCAGAGAGATAGCTTCCTGATCAGGACTGAAGGTGCAGACCAGGCTCAAAAACTCATTACCTGGGGAAAACTTAAGGATAAGGGACTGGAAGAGAGGCTCACAATGGCATACAAACCTCGCCTGGAAGTTAAAGGGGTGCCAAATTTCTGGAAAGAGAGCATCTTGGAGAATTATCTCTTGGTTAAGATCCCTATAGAAGATAAGAAAGACAGGAGGGATTGGTCGAGACCCTGCTCCACGCTCTGGCCTCAGCATACATGCCACCATGACAGGCGAATGTAAATATTAATGTAGTGGATAATATAGCTGCTGTGGAGGCTGTCGCGCTTAAGTATAAAAGCATGATAGTCTGTTCCGATACCGATTTGGAGCAGGGCATGGGGTTCGGTTTGCACTGATGCTAGAGGGAGGTTGATAGAAGAATGCATGACGAGATGTCAGCTGGTCACTATGTCCAGGTACCTGGAGGAGAGGTCGGAGAAATACGTGTTATTGATCATGTTAGACATCTCCTCTGCCTTCGACAGCATTTGGTGGCCCCGCGTACTCCAGCGGTTGCAAGAGCTCGACACCCCCAGTAATCTATACTCCATCATAGATAGTGTCAGGATATGGTGTAACTATTACTAGGTCAAGAATAGAATCGAAAGAGGTTGTCCACAGGGTTCGTTCTTAAGTTCACCTCTGTGGAAGCTTATATCCGATGAGTTGCTGTGGGAGCTATAGGACAAGGGGTTCCTTGCCATGGCCTACGTCAACGACCTGGCAGTGATTGTGGCCAAGAACAGTAGAGTCAGACTAAAGACAGAAGCAAAGAGGTGTGCCAGTCTCGTAGGAGAGTGGTGGGTGAAGAGAAAGTTGAGAATGGCAGCAACCAAGACTCAGACCATACTCACAAGAAGCTCCACGGACAGGGCTCATCCTATTGCCCTGGATATCCAAGGAGAGAGGGTTAGACTGGGTGAGGATAAGGAAAAGATTTGATTGATGGCACTTTTTACCTTGTGTATCTAAAGGACAGGGTGACCCTCTTACTCAATGGATTAAGCAGGATAGGGGGTGTATTTTGGGCCCTCAGGTACCCATATATATATATAAAGGTGTGATCTTGGTTATTCTGAGATACGCATCCCCTGCGTGGAGCCGAAACCTCATGCAGGCACAGAAGAGGAGATTGGCTCTGCTGAGGGTCACGAAGACATACAGAACGGTGTCACGTGAGGCGGTGCAGGTGCTGGCCGAAGTGATGGCCCTGGACCTCATCCTCAGGGAGGATATCCTTAAATGAAGGATAATTATATGAATTATAAAGGCAGGGACTGGAAGCACTACCAGAGGAAGGATTCAATAGAGGATTAGAATAGACGGTGGGTAGCATGCCAGAAGGGCGCTATTTTGAGAAAATTCTTCCCCATCATACTTTCTAGATTGAAGGCTAAGTGGGTCCTCCCGGAGTATTGGGTCTCACAGATCCGGGAAAAGCTGCATAACTTTGGAAAGAACATCGACCCCAGGTGTCGCACGTGTGGAGTTGCTGTAACAGCAGAACACAGTAGTAGTAAATTGCTCCGCCATGGAAGGACACAGAGCCAGGCTGTCAAGAAAGACTGGGATTTTCGCCATCGTCGAGTCGGACTTCCCCTGTTTGATGGAAGAGAAGAATTATCCCTTCTTCAGGGAATTCATTTACGGGTGGAAGGAGGTGGTGGTCCCCACTCATTTCACAATGGGAAGGACTTGACTGCCCGACATCGGCGAGCCACCTGAAGAAGAGGAATTTGACCCAGACTGAGATCAGAAGAGCTGGACCGGGCTGGCAAACTGCAGGAGGCACCCGGACGAGTGCAGTGGACAACGTGCAATCCCATCAGTAAGGCGCTCAACGCTCTGGGCTGCACCACAGTTAAAACTGTTCCCTATAGTAATTAAAAGGAACCCCCCTAACATTATTATTGTAATAATAATTTTGAAAATAAAAAATTTGTTGATTTTTGGGAGCAGTGGCATGTGCACTATACCACTGCAGCTGTACCCCATTTGCCAGAAATGGCAAGGGAGGGGGATAGTGTAGAATCCAAATCTGAGCTGGATTTTGAAATAAACTAATGTTCCCACTCCTCCCACCCCCCCCCAATAAAAAGTAGCTATTTTGATATTGTTAGTAAGTTTAATTTCTTGTTTTTTCAACTTTTCCACTTTGCAATAGGGACATTTTTTGCAATTTGGCACAAAAATAATTTTTCTACCTTGATTAGAAACAGAGATGTAAAATAAAATGTTTTTTTCATACACCAATTTCCCGATATTTTTTTCCAAGACTTAGGGAAACCATAGATTCCTATTGACAGGAGTCTTACTTTGAAGCCTAAATTCGCCTAAAAAAGTTTCATTAAAATCTGTGGAAAAATATGGGATCCTATCCTTCTTAATATTTTAAAAGAATTAGGAAATCATTTAATATATTTAGAACCAAACAAAAGGACTTGATTTTAGTTGATGATTACATCACCATTGCTGGATGATTGTTGTAAATAAAAATTTTACATGAACAAAGTTACTGTACACGATAAAGATATTTTTAACAGTCTTATAGGATTGTAGGAATATCATTGTAACCAACATTGTTATTTGTATTTTCTACTATATATTTTAATTTAAAGTTTTAGAAATGATTGCTACCTACTTATTATGATGTAATGTTTATTATCACTGCATGCTTAGGGTAATTTCTTTCTGATTATGCAACTGTAGTTGAGCTGATGGGTGCTAGTAGTATTGGTTTTTACAAAAAAAATACCATTGTGAATAGGAAGGAAATTTGTTTCCCGTTCTGCTTTCTCTTTTCAATCATCATAAAATAAGACTTTTTGAAATTGTTTTTACTATTTCATTTTTTTTCATTGAGTCTATCAAATGTACAGAGCATGTCTCTTAAGTGACAGATCAAGGAGTCTCCTAAATGTTGGTTGTTAGAAGGAAATCAAACACATCTACAGATTTGGAGCTGAGGATCTTAAGTTGAAGGTAAAGTAGAAGTTATTCGGTTGAAATGCTTGTGAACAAATGGTATGTGGAATGCACATGGTTTTTAGGAGGCCAGAATTCTTAATAACAAGGAATAAGAGGTGGTATAATAATGTCCTTAGTCTTTTTAGTTTGATTATGAAACTTTGTTGGTTGCTGAATAAAACTGTGGTGTATTTTTCAATCAGCTTTGATAAAAAACCTGAGTGGATTAGTTGCTGTTTCAGGAAGGAGCTTCAAATACTGCATTTATTGGCCTTGGTCGGTTAGGTCTATGCTATTGCTAGTCTATGGAAATCCAGTTAACATCTTAAGTATTCATCTTAATGACTGCTGACCAATTGTATGATGAAATTGAAAATCTTATGGTGGTGTGGAATTTTTTAATATACATAAGTAGCATGATCTTGTATTGTAATGACTTTCACAAATTTTAATTTTATCACAACCCCTTATTTGGTGCATGGTTATCTTAGTTCATTGCTGAGTGGTTTTATTTCTTTCATTTATTTCTCATTGCTTGATATTAAAAGTTAAGATTAATTTTCTTCATTTCTCATTAAAGATTCAACTAGGTTATCAATATTAGCCGAAAAAAGTATTACTAATTATTAAGAAGTTGTTATGGTTTATAATAAGAGGGAATGAAATATTATAAACATTTAGAATGTGCTTGGAAATATAATTATCAAGCAATCGTGTAGTTTCAAAGTTATTCTTACTTTTGTTGTTCGGAAGGGGTGAGAACACATAGGTAGTCATTCCTGAGTAATAGTGGTTTCTTGATATAAGGAAAACTCTTAAAAAGTAGTATAGTAATAGTCTCTTAAAAAGCTTTGATGGGATATCATTGATGGTTTATAATTGCTTTACTTACTGGTTACCCCTTATTATGTATTCACTAATTTGCATGTTTAGGATTGTTAATTATAGTTTATTATAAAACATGGTTATACCTCCAAAGTTTGATATCTTTATTTTTTTTTAAACTAATACATTATTGATTTAACAAACAAGGGTAAATTGGATTATTACTTAATATTTATGAAAAACTTATGGTAGTTGAAACTTTTCATACAATGTTAACTGCTTTTAATTTTTTTTTCTCAGTTCTTGCAATAAGAGGGATATCCTTGGTTAAATTTTATTTTCAGTTAATTTAAATTAATTTATAATAATGGTTATAAAAGAATTTGTTAAAATCCATTGTATGAATGATAGTAATACAGTAAGTATAACATAATTTTAAAAAATATTAATAAAGCATGAAGCACTCCAATGATTCAGGTAAACCAGCGGAGGGCCGGCTTTGCCATATCGAGGACCAGAACTCAGTCTGATAAAAATTTGCATACTTTCAGTATTCACCAATTAACTGAGACTGAGGCTCGGAGCAGATTTAAAATACTATGAAATACCCATTCAGTCCGGACACTGTTTGGTGAAGACTAAGTTAGCATGGATTTTGAGCAATGTGGCCGGTGGGGGCCCTAACTCCTGGTGTAATAGCTGATTATTTGCTGATCAGCTATGAGGAGCAGTTTTATTCACAGATGAGTTTCTCCTTGTTCTAGCCAGAGCATGGAGTTGACATGGGGAGCAATTCATATAATTTATGTATATAATCATAATATTCTTTACGAGGTACAGGCTTTCCAGTCAATTTTTTCCAATTATCGGTGAACAATTCATTTTGATGCAGGGTAATGCATGAGAGTACATTGCAAAAATGGAGCACGTTAGTATTGCAGTTTTGGATTAACCTGCATGACCTGGTATGAATTCAACGAAAGATTTGTAGGATTAAGTTATCCTTTATTAACTTAAGTAGACGTGTTAGGCAATTAAATTAAAATATTTGTTCTACCCTGATAGAGTCAGAGTTCCTCACCATGCAAGAGGGGATAATAGTGATAATTAGGAGGACATTTTCTTACAGAAAACCTGATGTAAATGAAGCATTGTAAGTTTACAAAAATGTTGATTGCTCATTTTTAAGCTGTGTAATTTATTTATTGAATCTTATTAGTAGAAAATATTTGTATATGGTATATATTGTTTAAACAATATATAAAGAAACTAATTCTTACTATCAATTTAAAAATGAAAGTTGTATTAACTAGGTTTATGGGGAAAAACAGTGTTTCCGTTGTTTTTTGATGCTGAATTTTAGTTTTGATGGTGGGGATAAGTTCCCTGAAACACCATCATTTTTAATAATGTATTAGTTTTCAATTAATAAAGAAATTGAAATTAAGAGATTTGACTGGCATATTTTTAAAATACATGTATAGACTTGTTTCAAAGTTGAACAAAAATAATTAAAGTTTAATTTTAATAAAAAATTTTAATTAATTAATGTATTCTTGTTATAATTGTTTAATAGTTTTACTTATTTCATTTCTTTGATACAGGCCTTGAAGTTGATTGGTGGTCTTTGGGTATATGCATATATGAATTTATGACGGGTGTTCTGCCATTTCATGATACCACTCCTGAAGGTGTTTTTCATAACATCTTACATCAAGGTAAATTATTTAAAATTCCATTTCAATTATTTGAATTTTGTTCTAGGCATAGTTGTTGAAAAAAGCAAAATCACTTCTTATTCTCTAAGTAGATATTTCTTAAAGTAGAATCTCATAATTGCACATTGTTTTAAGTACAAACCCTTAGCTGTTAATCTGGGTTTAATGACATCTTAATTTTAATAGCATAACAATTATTTAATGAACTATATATACTTTGATAATGTTTTTCTTTTTTAGTTTTAAACTGTCCTATGACAGTTTTATTTAAAAACTAATGAATAAACGTGAATAATTCCTGTTTATTGTTTAATATTTCATTATATTATCCAATACTGAATAACATAACTTTATCATACTTATACTAAAGGGTATTAGTATTTTTTAGAAAACATTTTCATATATATTATGCTCGATTTATGAATTCGGCCTTGAACCAAACTTTATCGACAATGTGGTGTGGAAAAATCAATATACCTACATTAATTGGTGTTTTTACTATTAGTTTACATATATTTGAAAATGAAATGAAATACCTACCAAGTGATTTGAGTAAAACAGCTAGCTCATGTGTTGTGGGGTGTTTTGCATTTGCGGAAAGATCAAAAGGTTTAAAAGTTCTTTCTGTTTCAGTATTGGTACAAAGACCAAACAGATCTAAACGTGTTTTCTTTTAGGAGGTAGTACAATTTGAAATTATATGTAGTTATCCGTTTGAACATTTATTTTAATTGAAATTGATACATTTAAATTAAATTATATTATTAACAAAATATACAAAAGTGCAATGAGGGATAATTGCAGAGAAAATGGTTGATGTAGCGGAGATGAAATGCATCGACTTGAATGATCTCAATAGATTGACAGTGACTGAAGGTGGATAAATCTCTTCAAAATCATATTGATGGGACTGAAAACATTGATATTTCTGTTGTAAAAGTTCTCCGCTAGGCTTACAGAGTAACCTAAATAGCAATGATGGCATTGCCTACAGAATTGGCAAGGAAAGCCATAGAAGTGGGTAGAAATGAGTTTGCTGGATAAGTAGTGGGTGAGGAAAAGAAGTTCTCCTCAAAGGTGTTTCCAATACTTTACCTCTTGACAAAGTATTGCTAGGGACCTGACAAGACTAAACTCTTTTTGCAGTGTGGTGAAGAGGGACATCTAGTATATGGATGTACTGCGGAGTTGCACTGCCTTCTATAGGTTGAAGGAAGAAATTGTAGATACATGATATGTATTGTTATGTATAAAGTTGAGCTTTAGTTGTCCTGTCTACCAGTGAGCTGTTGAAGCAGCAACTGATCGTGAAAAATGAGGTTTTTACAGCTAAACCTGAATGATTACAAAGTTGCCCAGGACGTTTCCTGACAGTCAGTCAGTACAGACATCACTGTTCTTTTTATCTCTTTATTATAGAAAAAAAAATTAGTTGGGGGTTCTATTTTATAAACTAAAAAAAAACATCATATAAATTTCCTGCGGTGTCACACAGTGCCCAGTTGCCTTAATAATTTAGCTGCTCCTTATCCAACTGCACCAGCCTTGTGTATTCATCAACCTCCCCATATTTCTGGAACATCCATGCTTCTATTTGAGGAATTAGGTGGTTGAGCCATCTTCCAAAAGATGAGATAATGCCACATCCCTGCCATCTTTCAAGAATATAACTTCTCTCTTGTTTTGCTAATATCACTCATTGTGCATCTGGCTCTTCTTCAGAACATTTGGTCCCATTCATCAACCTGAAGGTCAATTAGAAGCATATTGAAGATGACATCACTGGATCATAGGAGATTGTTTTGATTAGACAGTCTCCATCTGGTTTATAGGGGAGTAATGCCTGGGTCAAATTAGAATAATCCATTTCCAAAGGTGGTTGATTGAAGATAAAAAGGGAGATTTCAAGTACAGAACATATTGAGGAATAATTTGGAATAAATTGTAGAGAGGGGGTAAGCCAAAAGTAATATAATAATGTTAGTTTAGTTAAAATGAATTTAGATTGTGGGAACTATAGCTGAGATGAGACGGTTAATGAGATGAATCACCACTTCATGTTCAAAGATGAAATAAATGTTTTTTACTAGTGAGCCCCATATGGGATGGGTCACCTAGTGTGTGATCAGGTACTGTTGTGCCAGCCTCTGGGCTGTGTGCCCCCTAGTGCCAAGCTCTGTTCCCTTCTTCTAGCCAGACATCTCTAGTCCTTGAAGTCCGGTAACTCAGTGGGAACAGAAGTTCCAGCATAGTTTTTAGGCTCTAATAGTGAGGGATTAGACCCATGATGTGGCAGTTGCCCTGCTTTTTACCATAGAAGGCGCTGGTAGTCGTAGATAATTGGGTCTTTCACCCAATTAAAGTGACCCCCTCCCCTTCTTATATCTCTCAAATCATCAAACTACAGGCCTTTGGACTGATCAGATACAGTGTATATTGGATGAAACGGTGTGCACTTCACATTCATTGAAGTAGTGTTTGTCTCTAAAAGTTATACTAGATAATATTCAGTAATTATATTATATATTTAATTTTTCATTTGAAGTTATATTCTTGAGTGCTTCTGGTGGTTATTACCACCTTAGTGTTTTGTTTTGATCAGTCAACTGAAGGCCTACCACCAAAAGCCACTGCCAAATAGTAACAATGATCGTTTTTGGATTGTAAGTTATATCTTCCAGTACTTTTCCACAAACAATGAGTGTCATATTGTCCATGATGGCGAGCATGATAGTAATGATATCTTCTGGAAGTCTTCATGCAATTAGTTATACCTAAAATATGTAAGAGATAATGTATTGATTGAATATTTTGTATTAATATATTTATCATGAAGTCAATGCTCCTTACAAGCTTCACAAATAACTGTTAGTTAAAATACACATTTTGCTGTGTGATGATTCTTTTAAATGAAATATGGTTTTCTTTATTTATTAATTATTACCAATTAGATATATGATTCAATTTTAAAGTTTTAAAAATAAATAGTTCATTAACCCATTGACAGTGATGTTCATGGGCTGAGTGCCAAGTACCAAACAGTTTATTCTGTGACAGTCATTAACACACACCAAAACTTGACCTTTTTTGGACCAGAATTCGTAATTTTACCACTCTGTGAAAGGGGTAACAATCCAGTTATGCTTTGTTGCTATGGTGGCGTAATAATCGATAAACATTATATAAGAGTTTGTGGTGAAATTGGATGTCAGCTCAAGTGTAATTTACTTTTATTCATTCAACAAAAACTAAAATGATAATGTGTTGGAAATAAAATCAGTAAGTTGAGTATAATCGTATCACCTTTTAGTATATGAGTGAAAAGCTGTTTTGGTGTTATGTTCGAGCTGAATTTACTTATTTTCTAACCAAATCTATTTATTAAAAATGTTAATTCAAAATATTGACTTCAGAATTGGAATGGCCTGAAGGAGAGGAATCCCTTTCTGTAGAAGCTGTTGAGGCTATTCAACAGTTGCTAACCAGAGATCCTAGTGTACGCCCCAAAGGAGAAGAAGTGAAAAAATTCCGACTTTTTCGTGAAGTTAATTGGAAGGATTTGCACAACTCCACAGCTCCTTTTATACCTCAGCCAGACAGTATCATTGATACTTCATATTTTACTGGTAAATAAATTTTATTTATTTTACTTTGAATTAAATTTTTTTTTTTAATTTTGTGATTACCCAACTAATCCAGTTCTATTAGGTAATTAAAAGTGGTCAGAAATGTGTGAATAATATTAACCATTAAGCATCATGAATCTACAAACTAAAAAATTACTACTAATGACTGATTACCTCACCTATTTTCTCTGTCTTAACATATGAATGCTAGACGAACGAAGCCCCACTTCGACTACGGATCCTTGGTGTATGGAGGACAATCGGAAGGACTAGAGTTGAGACTGAAGAGACTCATGAATTGTTTTGTAAGATTTATCTTTGGGTTCCCTAGGCACTCTCAAGTCTCCCGCTGGTATTCCGAGTTGAAGTGCAATACCTCCTTGGTGTTTTTCTATTCCAAGTTCTTAACATCAAAAAACCTACCTATATCATAGATCTCCTCACTCTTCGTTCATCCGTCCACTCATTAAACACCAGATCCCATCCGAATGATTTATATATGCCCTCCTATAGAACCTCCTTCTATAGCAAATCCTTCGTCATACGTGCAACGTCCCTCTGGAATTCTCTTCCCATCTCCATTCGCCAGTCCTCATCCATTCTCTCCTTTAAACAACACCTATTCCTTCATTTATTGGATAACCAAACCTCCACATCTTTGTAATCAAATAAATAGGCAGTTATTGATTAACATTATAAACAGTAGTAAAGCCAATATACCAATGTAATTTCATTCTACTATCTGAAAATTTGTAAACGCTCGCCAGATAAAAATCTCACTATATGAACCTTGTAATTATTCTTAGGGGACATATGTCCCAGAATAAAGTTATTTTTTCATTTCATGAATGTAATTCGAAAATAATTGTTCTTTTCTTTTTAACATTTTTCTCAGTTTACCTTATTATTTCAAAATTTATTAAAAACTATCAATAGATTGCAACATTATTGAACCATTTCTCAATAGGATTAGTGGTTTTGGAAGTAGATGAGGATATCAGTTAAGTAGTTATGAAGGTTGATGGTGTCAAGAAATACTTATACAAAATCATGAAACAGAGGCATTTCTGTTATTATTTAATATTATTATTTTATTTTTTCCTTTGTTATTAATTTTCAAATACGTCTTTTTTTTTTTTTTTTAGCTCGAAACACTCTGCAGAACATACAAATGTCTGGCTTTGATCTATAGTTGCTAAATTGAAATGTGATCAACGATGATTTACCAATTAACTGTGATTGTGTATATATGTTTCTTGGAAATATGTGATAAATGTATTTTTTAATAAGAAAAATTGTGCTCTTTATATTGCTTATATGTGTATAATTTTAATTATTATTCTTTCCTATGGTTTAGAAAATAAATTATCCAGATCTTAAATGTTGCGATTGATTTTTTATTGTTTTGAAACATTATATTTTTTAATGTTTGCAGTGGACTTGCTTGATTTCTCAGTTGACAGGAATCCATTTTGATTATTACTAAACAAAATTTCCAAATACATTTAGGTAAATGTAATGTATAAACCCTAAAGAAAATTCATCTTTGAGCAATCATGTTATTACTTTTTTAGATTTTTTATTTTTATATTGTTATAAATTAGTTGCATAGTCAAAGACTGAATATTTGGAAATTAACTTAGTGCCATTTGAGATAGATACTTATATTTCTTGTATTAATACTTAATCAGTTTATTTCAAAATAAAGATTTAAGGAATATTGTATTTCTCCTTTTCTTAATGGTATTAATAATTTTGTAATTCTGACAATATTAGTTTTTATAAAACATTTCTTTATTGATGATTTTTATTATTTAGTGATTTAATAACTTGAGAAAATAACATTAATTTTTAAGACTTGGTGTATATTTTGATGGTAAAAATGTTGTAAAATAAGGTAATAATTCTGATTATAAATTATACATTAAACAGTTTTGTTAAATAATTGATTTTCAGTTATATTTTTGTGATTTACTAGTTATTTCTAAAAATACTCTATTTTTCATTTAGATCTTGGTTTGCTTTTTGATGATGAGGTTCATTTTATAAATTTGGTATTATTTTATTTAAACTTTTTTATTGTATAATTCCCTCCATGTGTGTTCAAATTAATGTTAGCTGCAAAACCAATGTAGTTACCTGTTTATGTTTATGATTTGATTAATTATTCAGAGTATATATTTAATACTATTATGTATTTTGCTGAAATTCCTGTATAACACTTATTCTTTCATCATTTTTCTATTTCTTGTAATCATTGATTAAGTGTTAATTTTTTTATTGAATTGATAATATTATTTCAACATCAGTAAGAAAATGGTTTGTCTTTTTATTTTCTTGTTATATTACTACAAACTTTTTTTTTTTTTATGATTATTATTTACTACTTTTGTTCAATTTTTGAATTCATGAAACTCATGTTTTTCTATTGGTTTTATTACCAGTGGTATTTGTACGCTCTGATGATGATAATGTATTTAAAATGAATATCATTTTTAACTTATTAATGATATTGACATGTGTAGAAGTCTAGTTTTTGTTTTGTGATTTGATTACAAAATATATATATTTTTTTAACTTTTTTTGTTTTGTTGATCTGTAATTAATGGTTTATATATAGATAAATATTGAAGAATATGAAGGTTCTTGTTGATTATTTTCGTTGTAAAAATGAATTGATTATTTATTATTTGTTGAACTATCAACTATCTTATAAAATACATGCGATTTCGTTAATTTTTATTTTTAAAAAATTATTTCAGGCAGCAATGCATGCCACTCTCCTGCTGAGGTTTCTTTCCTTGCATTTATGATTCCACAACTGCTGGATGAAAAGTCTAGTTACTACTATTTATTTTACTACAAAGACAAATGTTTGGTCTGCCATGACTCCCAAGTGTAGGTGTTGGCATGGGGTGTGCCACAGGTCCATGAGCACCAGCTTGTAAGTTCTAGATTTTTTTTCTTCTATAAAACAGTAGATAGAAGCAAAATTTAAAGATTCAATGTTGCTTAGAACTAAAACTAAAAACTTAAGCTACAACGTTTTTGTAACCCAGTGTGTTAAACTTTTGGTTTTATTTTTGTACAAAAATTGTTAAAAATATGTTTTGTACAGTATATTTTTTAGTAATATTTCTTGGGGAGTAAAGAATACCTCCGGATCCACTGCTTGTATGGGGAGTTTGGATAGACCCGCTGGTATATGGTTGTGCACCCTTTAACAAAGGAAGCTGCTTTCGCCTAAGCTTCCAAGCTATTGTGCTTGTAAACTATAGTCCTAGAAACCAACTTCACTCAGACATAATCCTGAAGCTTTACTCGAAAATTAAGAAATTAGTAATGCCTTATAGCTTTTCACAAAGCTTAAGATGGATAACAAGAATAGATAAAGATATCTCAAAGCTACTTTTATTAAATTGACAGATTGTATCCCTAGGTAAATGGTGGAGCTGGGTGATTTAGATATCAAAAATCTATATGATAGGTAAAACCCAAAATGTATCAAATGTATAAATACTATTTTTACAAGATATTGCTAAGGCTTTAAACAAAATATATTGTAAGACTGCAGTTACAATTGGGAAAGGTGTCTTATTTAAGTCCTTCCTTTGGAATTTAGGATTTTGCTTTCTATTATTTTCCAGAAATGAAATATACATTTGAAAACCTTAACCTAGAAGTTACAGGAATGGGCTGATCTTATAGATTTGAGTTTTATGGGGTTTAATGGAGACAAATGTGTTGGTTATGATTCTTAGTTTCATTGCTATCTAACTTTCAGATTTGATAAGCCTTATTATAGTTAGTACCTAGGGATTGGACCTTTCTCGAAAAATCATTTTATTTAATTAGTTCATTCAGATAAAAAAGAAATACAATAGTTATATATGTCGGCTCGTTTTTGAATTACAAAGCTTTTAAGTCATCATAAATGGACCAAAAGAACAGAGAACAAATTGTGGAATGGCTGCAGAAGCATCTCTATTTCAGCTAGAGATATGAGATTGGTGTCATTTTACAGTTTATTCCATGCCCTTTCATATGCTATGCAACACTATAGATTAATAAAACTTATAATTAGACATATCTCTATAGAATTTCACTGTTTTACTAGTTTATACCTATACAACATCTGTGAAAAGTTTGAGGAAAATCTGAGTTATGTTTTATGTATGGTTCAAGATTGTGTTGTGTTGGTGTGGAATGAGTTATCATTTTTTATAGGAGATTATATCCAAAACTATTAGATGTACAAAAAAGGTAAATAGGACTTTTTTGTATATTTTTTAATGCTCTATTATTTAGAATATAAAGAGATTTTTACTAGGATTGACCGTTTTCGATAAAAATTCAGGATTTTGTGAGGAAATTAAGTCAGAAAATGCGTTTTTTGATCTAAACCATTTTCAAAAATTTAATTTTTTAAGAAGTTTTCCAAATTTCTAAACAGACGGAAATCTGTTGGAGATAAGCCTGTCGAATAAGATGGAAGGACTTGGTCCACAGGTCGTTTAGTTTCTTCACTGTCTGTCATGAAACATCAAGTCTGATATTGTGGAATAAGAGTATAGGTCCCTTTTAATTAACCAATGCAGGTTGTTTTTTTGACAAATGTTTTATGTATTATGTCAGTGCATGTGGATGTGATGGTTTCAGCTGTGGGTAAAAAGGGGAAATAAATTATTCATGCCATTGACCACCTCACAGAAACAAATATATTTTTTTGGTTGCAAATTTGGTTTTGACATGTGTCCCGGTCTTCGTCGATATTTAACCACTGACCTGACCGACGCTTGTTGTCATATATAATCCACTTTTTATCTCACGTGATTATCCTTTCGAGAAAAGGCTCGTTTTTTTCGTCAATTAAGCAGTGAAACGCATTCCTCCTCATAACTCTTCAGCTGCTGCTGCTCATTATGTTCATGAGGTACCCATAGATATACCTTTTTTATTTTACCAATGGTCTTTAAGTGTCAAGAAAATGTCGATACACTTGTAAGCAGTTGCAAGTCCTTTAACTGTTTGGTAAGGGTTTTCTTCCACAATAAGCCTAAGTTCTTCGTCGCCAATTGCTGGTGAAGGACTTTCTCGGGATTGGTTATCCAAATCTGTGTCACCAGCCAAAAATATTTCAAATCACTGACGAATGGTCCATTCGTTACAACATCCTTCCCTGAATGCCGTTGTAACATTTCTTCGGCAGCTTGGGCTGCCGAGTGTCCAAATTTAAACTCATTAAAAAAAAAATTACTTGAAAATCGCGTGTTTCCATGATCATATTTGATAACATACTAAGCAATATGTAATCAATTGGAATGATAGTAAATATTATCAAAAAAAGAGAGGATTAATTGCGGATCATTATAATCTGTAAACTTAAATGTAGTGAACAACCAGTTCACTTAGAATTTCTGAAATAATAAAAATAGACATTTCATATGAAATGGCCCAATAAAATAAGGGTCAATTTTTTTTCTAATATTCATAGTAGAAACATTAATATTTTATTGAAAATAAAAAAAAGTGAATGAAATGATAATTATGGGATGATATTTATTGATTTTTTTAAGCAGGGTCTATTAGTGACTTAAATTAATTAATTTAATTGAAGAATATGTTAATCAAAAATTAATTTTAAAATTAATAATAATTTTTAGTCGAAGTACTTGATACCGACTACCAGATTTATTTTTCTGTAACTGTGTAATAAAAAAGAAAGAGAAATGCTGCAGACATGGGCAGTGTTTCTCCTTTTTTCTTCTTTTTCAATGAATATACACAAGATACTGTAAAAATAGTTACTAAAACAGCATTTTAATGCCATCAATTGACGAATCTTCCAAGAACAAACTTTAAAATAATATTCAATAAAATAAAAAATAAACATAAACGATATTGGGTTAACAATCGAAATTAGAAAAACAACTCGACTAGCAGCACACCTCAAGTATCATATATTTCTTATACTTATCCCGGAAATAAGAAATTCTACTTACAATAGTAAACAAAAAATGCTTATTATAACAACAATTGATCTGAGAATAAGTTGGAAGTCGTTATTATTCTTAGTTCTGACATCTTCGTTTTAATAAAATAACCAAAGGTATAAAAAAAATATATATATATATATATATATATACACACTTAATCTTCCTATGAAATTATCAATTTTGTTCCATTTAAGGGCCAACTTCTCATTGAATTTCCGAAAGGCATTAGTTCCATGATTATTTATGTCACTTATTAAACAATTGTTTGATTTATTAAAGGGCTGAAAACAATGATAGTTCTAACATGTGACGGTGCCGTATGGGGTGGGAGATTGTCAAAGGAGGCTCTCTTTGAGTAAAATGTATTGCCATATTTTTCACAGTTTGAATTAAGTTCTCAAAATATTTCTCTGTTCTCTCCTTAAATACGAGATCTCAGCCCAAAATCTTGTGTATTCCTTGTCATGGAATGGTTTCTTTTGTAATCTGTGCCACCTCGTTTTGGGATTCCCTACCCATCTCCATCCGTAAAACCTCTTAATTACCCTCATTTAAATATAAATTATTTTTCCACCTCCTCAACTTTCAATCTATATCGTTTCTGTAACAATAAAACAAGGCGTATGTTTTATATTTATTTATATGTTTTTCTTTATTTTATGTATTTTTTACAATGTCTGATTGTCAGGTATTTTATGTCACGAGTATTTATAAACATTGATTTTAACTTTTATTCTGTATATTACTATTTACATTATTTTACTGAAATCTAATTTACTAAATGTACAGATGGAAATAGCAATAAATAAATAAATTTGAAAAAATATTATTTTAATTACTTTATCATGTAGTTATCAAACCATTTTATGCCAGACAATTAGCTCTCAAATGTACAATATAATTATTCTTAGGGGATTAGACGTCCTAGGATAAAATTATGTTTTCATTTCATTTTATTTTTAAAAAATATATTAAATTTTCCAAATTTTTTGGGTTTTCAAATTATTGACGGATGAAGGGTGAGGAGATTTGTTTATAGGCTTTATTGTTTATTGTTTATTATTCCCTCCCCCCCTCGATTGCATAATAACCGGTGGCAAACATATTGCTTATCGCCTGAAGGTTGGTATTCAACGTTTAACGCTTATGTGGGTGTTTCACGAATATAGGGATGATGTTAGAATCACGAATATAGGCGGTTACCCCCAAACATTTTCCTGTCCCTTTGTTCGGGTAAACATGTCCGAACGTTGTCCGATATCATTATTTGTTGGACCAATGGTGTGGGCACATTGACTGACCTTAGACAGGTTGTCAAGGCCTAGCGTTAGTTAAGGCCGCCTGTGACTGGTTTACCATAAATTTCTTTTCGCATCTCATAAGATAGTAGAGCATTGATATTTTTTTAAAATTATTTTTACGAAGATTTTCTGATTTGGATTAATGGAGGGACCCAACTTCATTAACTCCTTTATACCTTACAATAAAACTATAACTACCTAATAACTAATAATAAAATTACAAACACCTAGTAACTAATTAATTACTAATTATTATTATTTTAGTAAAATATTTTTTGTAGAACAAATAATCAAAATTGAATAAATTGTTTAAAAAAATTATTCCTAATGGAAATTAACTTTTAATAATAATTTCACAATTTTATTGTGAAAGTTTATATAAATGTTGGGATGAACTATCATACTTTATAAAAATAGTAGCTGGGGTGAATCGAAGGTAGGTTGGGGTGGAACTTGCTGTAAGGATAAGCAGAGAATTTGGGACACTCATAGAGCAGGCCGGGATTATGTGATAAATAGTTTTGGGTTCTTTATTGTTAAGGGAAGTGGTTCATATGTGGCCTAAGCCTGCAAGGAAAGTTTCTAAACTAATGTACTTTTCAATATACTTGTCAGAGTGTGAAGGTCTAATTGAAACACCATTCGAGTTATGAAAGGAGTTGGAGTCATTTAGTCAATCGCGCGCGTTCACTGTGAGAAAAACGCGTATTCCGACTTATGGATTTAATATAAGGAATTTGACAAAATATTGCTAACATCTGAAACGTCAAAGATATTAACTTGGTCTAGATGTGATCTGTAGTAGTTACCTGAAAATTTCACATAGTGAACGGTGCCTAGATGTTTTATTTTATGGAAAATATGGGCCTTAAAAGAATAAGCTAGTTTGCTTGCAATGTGGGCTACCGGGGTGATTCTAGTATGGCCCTTATTAGTGACCAGTGCTGCCGTCAGCTGATTACAGGCCCAGGGTTAAATAATTAATAGGGCCCTCTCCCCCTAAATATTTTATGTGTTTAATTTTTAATAATATTAGTATAGGGTATTGGCACCAGTAATTCAACACACACCAGTGTATGGATCCTAGTTCATTTGGTAAAATTTGGTAAAATCACAATCCAGTAGAGACCATCCCGAATTTTCAGAGCTCTGTGCTTCTTGTTAAAAGGTAGAAATATTGTTTTTATTATACCAGTTATAGAATTTTAGTGCGTTGTGGTGCCCCTACCCTATACTGCTGTGTGGTAGGAGAATATACGAGGAGCCACCAGTTATCATACTGTGTTATGATGAGTGACAGGGCCAAGGTTTTGATTTTTCCCGTTAAATAAAAACTTTATGGTACGCATTTTTTAAAATTTGTTCTGTTCGATTGCACTAGTTCATTGGGGTAGGTTGACACAGGTAGCGTACTCACCTGATGGTGCCAACCTGTCCCACTCCCTTTTTCAGTTGAGAATTATTCTAATTGAGTCAATATTTACATCCTAATATGAACTTATTCGAGCCAATCCTTCATTAATTTATAAGTAAATTAGCATTCTTCTTAAAATAAGCAAATTTGGGATATAGCGATGAATCTTGGTGAATTTCTTTTGAGTTCATGTTCAACCTATTGAATTTCTCTGGTACTTCTTTATTTCATGTTTGGATATATTTATTTATTTTTTATTTTAGGATTCTACTTATAATTTTATCTTTGTGAATAATTTATTTTGCTTTTTAACATTTTCAATTGAACTCTTGTTTCTTATTTTCTTTTCCCCCCTCGTTTTTGTTATAATAAAAAAAAAATTATTTTTGTGTTATTTATTTAAATTGTTAGCCAATCATAGCATGCAATATTGCCAAGCAAGTGATTTTGAAATTTTGCTTTAAACATTTTCTACAACCCATCAAAGTGAATCTGGAGCAATGATTACCTCCTTATGTAGTGATTGCTAGTTTCTCAATAATATATTTTTATTCTTGCGATAAACCATCAACTTGGTAACTACCTCTAATAACAAAACGTAAGCCCAAATTTGTACGACCTACCAGGTTTGACTCCATGATGGATTGAAATTTAAGTTTTTTTTTTTTTGTTTTACAATAGTTTACTAAAATGTATATACAAATCTTCCATACACTTTAAGTATTTAATTCTCCAAATAATCATAGTAATTAAATATATAATTTTGAAAAATAAGATAAGATATGGTTAAACTTTCGCAATTAATTGAATTTATTTCAAATAAAATATCTGTCTATAATTTATTCTATCTCATATATATATATATACATTTTTTTTATTTTGAACTATATATATTTTTTTTCCTACGCCACAGGAAGTGGGCTATTACGCCATTTTCACTCTCGCAGCCCAATACAATTTTACTCTTCCTCTTAGTTGGTCCGCATCTCGCTCAACATCCTCCAGACCAACACACGCCAAAAGATGGTCCCCATCCATGTCCCCCATGTTGCATAGAGGACATTTCGGGGAATCTACGATGCCAATTCGATGGAGGTGTTTTTGGAGCAAATCATGCCCTGTTACTAGCCGAAAACAGGCCACTCTCTCAGCTTTGCCAAGATTGCCGGGGATTCGTTTATCTTTATCCAGTAGGCTCTCCCACTTCTTTCCTTCCACTTGAACTTTGTGTCTATTTTGAACTATATGAACTTCATATCTATTTTTTTTTTACCAATAGGGAGAGTCATTGAGTAAGCTTAATTCAGAACTGTTAAATGATTATTTAGGAATGAGAAGGGGTACAGTTTTGATAGCAGACTCCGATTTTCGGTAGCTTTGAGCAATCTTTAATCTTTAAATTAATAAACCCTTCTATTTTATCCTCCCACCCCCTAAAAAAAATTAACCAATTCAAGCTTATATATTTTCAGTTTCAAACCCATACATAAACCTAAACAATATATATATTTTAATTAACAGGTTGTTTTTCTTGTTTAATAAAGATTATTGCAATTTGTTAGGCTATATAATTATTTTTAATCAAACATGCATTGTACTTAACATTACCATATATTTTCAGTCCTAGAACGGGGCACTCAGATTGTTTCTAGGGTATAGGATGGGGCAAGAAAAACACATAGACCTTGTATTGATGTAAAACAAAAAACCTACTACTATTCAATATATTTTTAT
>NW_027110330.1:259298-262380 GCF_000696795.3 Halyomorpha halys
AAAGATAGTCAGGGCTGCGGTTTGAGAAAAGGAAAAAATAACTTACAACTAATGTAATTGTGTAAAAAATAACTTTCACAACAGCCCTAATGAAGACCTGCATTGTGGGTCGAAACGTTGGCTATTAATAAACAGATGAAAACTATTTTTTTTTGTTTAACATTTATCATTTGATCTAATTTTTCTCAAAAATAAAAGTCCTGGCAACGTAATTCAAAATTAATTTTCTTTATGAAGTATTTATTTTCAAATTCTCTAGATTTGTGTAGATAGATATTATTTTACAAAAATTAATAAAACTAGCGAATTGAAAAATCGGATTTTTTACATTCTTTACATAAACGTGGTAGCGGCAATATGTTCCCTATTATCTTTCATCAGAGATAATTAAAATTCAGGGATCATTATGAAACAAAATCTATTAATAATAAATAACCGTTTATATTCCTTGATTATATAGCATAAAAAGATCTTCGAAGTACAATAGAGGCAGTATTTATGAAACTGGATTTTTTGTGTAAATACTTCTAAAGTTTAATTTAATAAACCGGGTAGTGAGTATAGATTATAACATATTCACACGAAATTTTAGTCTCTACATTGAAAAAGAAAATATTTAAGAAAAATTCGGACGCTAATGGTCTGTCTGGGATCTGGGACCCCAATAACTCTACATAGGATAACGTTAGATGATAACTAACTTAAACACTCGTCTAACCGAATCATATCTATCCAGGAAATGTTTATAACCTTTAAGCGATTACAACAAGTAATTACCCATTAATATAACTTTTAATTAGGCTTCGGGTCTGGTGGATCCCACCCCACCAATTGAATATTAAAGTACAGTTAACCAGAGGACGGTAATCGAGGTTTCACTATGTCATTCAAAGCGAGGCATTTGCGTATCTCACGGTGTATCCTGGGGAGACCGGGACAGATTGCCTACAAGTGGAACTGTCCTTCCGAAAGAGGCACGTCTGGTCACGTTAGTATACTTTGTATTGTTGAAGGAGTTTTAAACCCATTTCTACAGTATTTGGTTATAGTCCTAATATACACACTACAATACACTACAATTGTCACTACCTGTAAACTGATTTTAACCTTGTCTCTACTAGGACTGTAAGGTATGAGTGCAGTTATATTACTCGCCTTTCGGTTATACTTTAAATTGTAATAAGAGATTTTTTTTGAAAATAAAATCATTGCGGTCATTAAAAGAATTGTTTGCTTCACACTCCATTTATTTTTTCTTCTATTGTTTTTGCTCCCCAAATTATACCGCCCCTCAAAAACTGGAAACTTTGGGCAATGCTCGGTTTTCCCCAATGTAAATCAAGTCTGTATGATAGGGATACACCACACCAATATAATTTTTCAAATTTTGATAATTTTATTTTTTATATTTGATGGGTTTTTTGGTCATTTCTTAAAAAGGGTCAATAAAATTTACTAAAAAATTATTAAACTATATTTGAAACTGAATCTATTAATTTAAAACACAATAAATTAATTAAAACATGGAATTCCAAAAATATATGAAGATGATATACCGAAAAAATATTATGATGCTTAAACACATCTCTAGAGAGAAATAAATAGGTTAAAAACTCATACGCATTAAAATATTTGTTAGCTAATATTTGCTTAGTTTATTAAATTATTGAACGAGTTTTGTTGCGAACGGCTGCGATACACATAAAATTGATAAATTTGGAATCAAGAACCTTTTACCCGTTTACATTATTGCTATTTTAGAGCATTTTTGAAGCTTTAGATAAGTATTTTCGTCATAATCCGCTTTATGTGTTCATTTTAGAATGACAGAAACATCCAAGGGAGTTCTTGTAAACTAGTGTCGGTGAGTAACCCTTGTCTCCATGTTTTTATTTTTAAAAACCATCTTAATTTTTGCAGTTTTAGTGACGGCATTGTTAAAAGATTACCGAATATACGTTGTGGTGTGTTATGGGTCAGAAGTAGGTGTCCTGAATTAATTAAACAATTATCAAAATTTAATATACCACTGCTCTGATTTCGAAAACGATGCTGGGATTATTAGTTATTTAACGAGATTTTATAATTAATAAGTGAGTTATATTCCCTTGTACTTATCATTGAATCGTAATTATACATAAATAAATAAAATGTCATAAGCACTTTGTCTTTGGTTATTACAAGTATATATTAGTTTTATTTGTATGGCTGTTGGTATATTGTTACTCAGCGAATACATCGCCCAGAAGGCAGTAACGATTCCACAGCAGCGAGAGGAAAACAAAATGGAGGGGACAGAAATGGGATTGGGCAAACATGCGCAGGATACCGCCTACTGGACCCGCCCATTGCCACGCCTCCTCCCCGGGACTCCGCTAAAGGACACACTCGGGCACGGTCAGTCTTGCACGTTATGTAGATTCCATGCCTCGGCCGTGCAGGGAATCGTACGGGGACCAGAAGCCGCCCTACTCGTACATTTCGTTGACGGCGATGGCTATCTGGAGCTCGCCGGACAAAATGTTACCACTCGCCGACATCTACCGCTTCATCAGCGACAGGTTCCCCTACTATCGCCGCAACACACAGAGGTGGCAGAACTCCCTCCGCCACAACCTCTCCTTCAACGACTGCTTCGTCAAGATCCCGAGGCGACCTGACAGGCCGGGTAAGGGGGCGTACTGGACGCTACATCCAGCGGCCCTTGACATGTTCGAAAACGGTTCCTTCTTGAGGAGGAGGAAGCGGTTTAAGTTGCCAAAGCCGGAGGAGGACAAAGAAAAAAGGAAGCGCCCAGCACCGTTCAGCATCGAGAGTATCATGTCCGACAGCCGGCCTGCCGCTTCCAAGCAGCTCCACTACTTGCCCAACCTCTACGGTAAGATCTCAGCAACTACTCTAAATTTGTTTTTACTATAATATTTGATTTATCAGGTATATCTTCAGGATGATTTCTTTCTGACAGCTGTAAAAAAAGTATATATACATAAAAATGATAAATTGAAAAACAAAAATCTCTCCTATGTCTTTATAAATATTAATTTCAACGAATTGTCGAGTATTATAAATATCAATCAGTTAA
>NW_027110330.1:262530-274908 GCF_000696795.3 Halyomorpha halys
TATATATATATATATATATATATATGTGTGTGTACCTATGGCAATAAATCAGAGTTACTTTGTAACAAGCAGGGCAACTAGTGGGGTAAAACGGGTAGCAGGGATCAGTCACAATTTTGATTGGATTTAAAGTACTTGCCACTGCTAAGAGAATGTTATCAAAGTACAAGCATTGTTGGTTAAACTCTTTTTGGTGCTGGATAGCCCCAAAGCCTACAAGACTTTGGTAGATTAAATTTAGGAACCAACAAGTGCTACTTAATAATCTTCCAGTCTTAGAAAGATAAAAGTTCTATAGATAATAACATCAGCTATACTGAAATACATATTCATTCTTTGTATTATGATGTTCCTAATTGAATATTTAGTCATATAAGATATTTAATGAAAATGTTCTTTGAAGGGGTAACTTTATGACATCCAGAACTACCTTAGAAAATATGTACTGGTTATTAACACACCGATAAAGATGTGATGTTTATTCTGTAAAAGAGTTAAGAAATTATCTAGAACTTTAGGTTTAATTATTATTTAATTTATCTGTAATTTTCACTCTTGTGAAAAAAAATACTATATATTCTGTTAAACTTTTTAAATTATTGTCAAATTTACCGTATTCATGACAGTAAAGGATTAGCCACACTCTAATATTGGGATAAACCCCGTCTTGGTTATTATTAAAACCAATTTTAAACACCTTATCCCTAAGTCGCTCCTGGCCAAGGCGTAAATTAAATACAAGAAAAAGCTGGGATTATTTTTTAAATACCCACCAATGAGTGAAATTATTAGTTTATTTAAAAAGAATAACGTCAATTCTATTCTAAGGAATGCAAACCAAACAAATTATGATAATCAGTAGGGCTGAGGGATAAAAAATGTTTAAAAACCGCTCTAGTTTATGGAATTTAAAATTGTCAGCATTAAAGGATTACCCACCTACAATAAGAACTGGGTTGATTTTTGGATTTTAGCTAATGAATGATTTAATTGTATAATTTATTACACAAAAATTAATGTGCACTTAAATTAAAAACTTCTTCAACAATATTATTGCACTTGAAAATTCCCCTTTAATGAATATATTAACAATAGAAAGAGAAAAAACGATTCATACACACGAGGCTTTAACCTACTCCATTGACTAAATGTGCGTTTCCTGTCTGTCCAACAAAGATAGTGATGTACAACTTACTGTTGTGGAATAGTCTTAATGAAATATTATGTTTTCATTCAACATATAAAGCTTATATATTTTCCAAGATTTCTTTTACATTTTCATCTTAATATAACTGTAGTACGCCTGCTTCCACCGAATCTGGGATCTGGGTTTAAAAAAAGAATAACTGAAATTTTATGATACGATTTTCAATTTAGAACAGCAGAAAGGAACATTTTTCATAACAAGACAGGATTAAACCGTGTTATTCAAATTCTGTGAATTTATGGTTATTGTTAGTTTTAAAATCATAAGGATAATTTTCAATAGGTTTATATATATTAATAGTCTCTTCTCTTTTAAATATCAAAACGATGTCTATACTCTGAAATCGCTCTCTAATATGTGATAGATTTAGTTCCTTTGTTTTAAAATGGAAAAAAGTTTCTAATCAGTAACGCCTATTGATGAATATTTATAAATTAATTTTTAACACATTTTCATAAATCAACTATATGTAACGAATAGTTTAATCAAAACTATTTTTCGTATATTTTAAATAAATTGAAGTACTTTGTATTAAATAAAAAAATATAAATGTCTTATATGAATACTTTTAATATGGTATGTATATAGCTGATGTTGCCCATTAATAGATTTATAATTATTATGTATTTTTTAATAACTTTAATGAACAGTAAAACAATCAATCGTTATTTATCTGAATCAATGAGACGCTGAAGGTATAGTAGAGTATTTGCTCTGATCTCCTTCTGTTCGTTGCTTAACGCACCCCCAATAGTTCGGAAGATTGGAGGAAACGAATAAAAAATGTCGGATATCGGTTACAGCTAATATTCATGATTAATAAAATCTAAAAAATTTCCTGTTTCAGCTGGCATTCCAACATAAAAATGAACCTTTTCAACGTCATCTGGTGTCACATTTTTTCTATAATTAGTGCAATATTATTTATATAATTATCCTAATTTTATTTGGATATTTCAGTTTTTATTTTTTCTAGTTCTATTCTCAGAACGCTTTTTCGACAAATTTTACCGCACTACTAAATCATGTTGAAACTTTTTCTATTTGTGAAATAGTAGTAAATTTAAAACTGTTGGCACCCTCAGCCGATATTAGTAAAGAAATTTGAATTAATGAATAAATAATTTAAAATAAAACAGTTGCTATTAAGCAGATGGAAGGAAGCAAGGTCCGATTTTGAATACCAATTGTTCTCTCCGATTTACAGATTCTATAATGAGGTGTAGATAGTTGACGGTATATTACTGATTGGAGAAGATGGTCGGGGGGTGCGGTCAGCAAAGAAACAAAATAAATAAACAAAAAAATATTTATTTATGCCTACGTTTCGACCTTTTCAGGTCTTCATGAGGGAGTTATAGGCAGAGATTTCTGCTAGACTGTAGAAATCTCCGCCTATAACTCTATAACCGCCCATAACAGATTCTATAATTCAGTATATTTTGATTTGGCATAATTTCTCATCTCCATTCTTTGTAATAAGGCATAGGCCAATTTATGATATCTGCATTATTATTGACCAATAGGATATAATAAATTGATAAAGCAAAACCTATCAGAACGCCTGAAGGTATTTTAAAATTCGATGTAATGGCAGAACCACGGGCCGAGGGGGAAATAGGCCCTAACCAAATAACTACTGAGAAAAAAAAATGACTAATTCTAAAACATACCTCCTTGTACCAAATGCTCGTCATTTGAGTAATTTTCATAAGTATTTGTTAAAATATCTTTTCAAGTTAAAATTCTATCTGGAATTGTTAACCTTAATCATGTTATACATTACTAGATATGATTGGGTAACTTTGGTTGTATTTTTTATGAAGTAGGCGTGTTAAACTTCTTTCGTTTTATTATTTTTTTAAAACAAATGAAAAAAAAAATGTATGATCGAGTGTTTAAGATTCTGGGACTCATATAAATGAAATACCAAAAAAGGTCATAATTTGAAATTGGTTGGAATTTAATTATTTGTCATTGGATTATTAATTCCTGAGATATAAAGTCAATCCCTTCCTGACTCAGGATAAGACTTAACAATCTCATTATTTTGCATATTTTCCTTCCTGTTTCTTTTATAAATATGCACTGCAAATTAAAAATGGTAGGCGCCTGAATGGAAGAATGTTTTAACATTAAAATTAACGAATAATATTTAACGGCATAATCCCATGAAGAAGACAATAATTGAATCTATTAATTTTTCTCTCATTAACTAAGGGTTAGATATTTTAAATTAAGTTTGACTGAATATACCAAGTTAATGAAAGGTCTAAGTAACTTTTGGAATTTTTTTTTACGGAATAGGGGAATTTAGCCTTAAGATTTGTGCTGTTCACCGCCATTATATAAAATATGATTCTACAAACGTCTTTCGTGAAATCAGGTTTAAAAAAAAGCTGGGCAAATTAAGTTCAAAGTATTTGATCCTGTAAAGTACGCCTCGTTAACCAAATGTATCCACGATCAATTGTGGGGTGACACTTAATTGCTGGCTTAGCGAAATGTTTAAGCTGTTGAAGATGAGAGCAATATTTTTAAGAGTATGATTAATAGATAACTCTTAGTATAAAATTTAAAAAAAAGAAAAAAGTTTAGACTGTTTACTCGCTGATGGCATGCGTAAACTGAAAAATAAGACCTGTTGTTTTCTTGGTTATAATATTTGTTGGTTATTATATTGCATATTTAGTACATTTATTTTTTTCAGATAACAATTTTTTTTTTTGAAAAGTTGTACAATCTGCCACATTTAAGGGCTTAAATCTCTATTTATACCATACATACATAAAGATAAATAATTAATTAAATATTAAAAATAGAAAATAAATTAAAATAAACAATACTTATAAATTATAAATAAAAAAAATAAATACATAAATTTAATAAAATAGAACTACTTATGCGTCTTAGTCGGGACCGATACATCGCCGGTAAGTATAAGAGCTGGTTAATTCAGGTTGTAAAGAAGAAAAAACTCCAATATTAATATAAACCTTGTATTAATTAAAACTTGATATATATGCGATTTTTATATTAATATATGAAGAAGTTAAATTAATTTGACTAATTCAGTATATAAAAAATCTATAGATACATGATTTAATTTAAGTATATAAATAATCTCAGTTTTTAATCGTATTCAAAAACTCATTTGTTTAGTGATTTATTATTTCGGAAGGCAATTCTGTAAACTGATTTTTTTTTACTTTGCGAAATAATGTCTACCCTCGCAGTATTAAAGGTTTTTTTTAAACAAAAGAAGATATTGAAGACCCCTGAAGATGGACGGACCTTCCGAAACGTCAGAAATTAATTAATAAATTAACTGATAACTGAAGTTAATAAATAAAGAAATTAGAGTAAGGAGGTTAATAATTCGCAAAATAAAAAAACAAAAAAAACAAACAGTAAAATTAAAGTAAATAATCAACGCAAATAAGTTTAGAAATTAAAATCAATTATTTTTGAGCACATCAAAGCCTAAACATCCCACATCTGGATGGCAAAGGAAGGCTTCTGGGAGATCCGATTGCTTCTTTCACAGCCTTGTCACTGGAATTGAAAGCTATATAAGATTTAAAATGGAGAATTTAGTATAGGAAGCCAAAGGATGTTTGTATAAAAGTAAAATAATAATTAATTTAATTTTAATATAAACTAAATAATAAAAAAATATGTGAGTATTCTGTTTTTCATACAGAAATCAGATGGAGTATCCTCTATTGTCAACTCATATTCATTGCCTTGCTTCTTGCGGTTTAGAATAATATTTCACTGACGGATTCAAACCTCCCCGCAAATTGTCTAAAATACTGTTATTAGCAGGTGAAAGAAAGTAACTTTTTATGCGTGTCACGAAATAGAATGCTTCTTTAGCTTTCTATAACCAAGTTTATTCATATTATTACATGAATTATTAATCTTGTAAATTGTTAAAGGAGTCTACTTCATAGCCCCCAAAATGAAAATCCTATATCCGTCTCCGGTTCTGTTTAATTTCCTTAGAGGTTACGACTAGAAAGTGTTGGTGAGGGAATAGTTATTCGTTCATTATCGGCTTTTATGGAGTAAATACATAGGCTGAATACGAGAAACTCTAAACATTTTTGAGAAATGACGGCCAAGAACCAGTGATGAAATATACGATCTGTTCAATGAAATAGAACTAACAACATTGATATAATTAAATCTACTTCGCATGGCAGGTAATGTCATTAGTATGATTATGCATGCAAATCCTTGGTTGCTGAAGACAGAAACTTCTGGCGGATGTCGAGCGGTCTACAGACCAATACTATGCGTATACACATTTGCCAAACTCCAAGTTCACACAGATGCAAGCGTATGGAGTGTCTATTTGGATTAACAAGCCGAAATGTGGCCAATTCGCTGTAGAGACGGAGAGATCTTGTGACAAGTGTTACAGATGCATCTATACGTTTGTGTTTAATTAGTATTGCTTCAGAACTACTTACGGGCCGAGATGCGTACTCTGGGGGTTTTAAATAATTTCCGAATTCCCAAGCTTTGGAATCAATAATAAACTCCAGTTTATTGTGTATTTTAAAAAGTTTGTCTATTGGGAGTAAAACAATTCTTTAAAATCTTGTTATTTAACTATATCGGCATATTCTTGATTTAAAACAGGACAAGTATACATTTATATGTTTGAATAATTAAATTAACAAGTATCAGATAAATTAATGGAACAAATCTTGAAATTAGTGATTATCTAGTATCATTTTTTACCATGTTCTTTACTGATACTGCTATTTTTTGTTTCGCCTCGTTTAATTTTGTTTCCTTTTATAATAAATATAGTTCTAATCTAACGTTATGGAGTTCGAAAAGTTCAAAGTCCACCATGCTTCTTTCTCTAGGACTCGCATGAGTGTAGATATCGGTGTTTGTTACTTCATTTGTTTACCAAGAGTTTGTAGATTTTTCATGCTTGCGGAAAGTGGTGAACGATAATTGTGGGTACGATAAAAATGTTTGACAATTAATACTGGAGGAACACGAAATAAAATAAAATTTAATTATTATTTTGAAAAATAAAACAATACAGATGGTTGTGTTAAAACTATTTTTAATTTCTAAATCTATTGATATATTATGTAATATTATTTGATGCTACATCAAATCCCATAGCTACTATTAAATTTAAGGATGGAATACACTTTGTCACTTCAACCCTTACCGGTTTTTTGTGACGTCACAAGGGTTGAGTTGTTAGCACGTTAAAATTCATGAAGGAGATGATGCTCGGGGGTGCGATTTGAATAAAACATGCATTAGTGAAACTTATGTAATATGTATCGACGCTTCTGGGAGAAGTACCAGTTTTATTAAAATTTGTTGGCAGTTATTAATAATATACACCATAGCATAATAAAAAGCACCACAAAACCTCTTAATTTTTATCTTAAAATTTTAATTTTGTTAGTAACTATTTATTATATTACTTATTAATATCCTTTATTTCTTAACTGTATAATTTTGACTTTAATAAATACATGATAAAATATATATTCATATTCGTATTACATAATTAATGCCATTACATAATAATTCTTGTGAGAATAACAATTAGAATTATTTCAAATGAAATATTATTTACTTAAATATTCATAAAAATTAATTTTAATGATGTTTATATTACTCACACTCCCACACACACATACCTTGGTCAAATATTTAAGTTCATTGAACATTTAACAATAAATATTGTTTTTGCTCAACTTTTCCATAATGTATTCATTTAAAATTAAAAAAAGAAATTGCTTAGTGATAATTTTGCAAAGAGGAGCCCTGAGATCTTTTCTTACCTTAAATTATTAAATGAAGTGGAAGATGGATTTTTAAAAATAAAATGTTAATGGGCTTCTATGCAGCAAAGAAATCTAAGGAGTGTTTTGAGTACTGAATTATATTATCTCATTTGTAAATAAATAGGTGAAAAAAATATTTTCTTAAATCAAAATCAATAAAGAAACATTGCATTAAATTGTCCCTTGCTCTAGGATTTTTCACTTATTTTTCGATTGCCAATACATACCGAATCACTCATACATAAGCATATATCAGCCGCTTGTAAATTTAATAAAATTTTAAAATTTCTAAAATTAATTTCCAAAACTATTTTGGTAGTGAAGCATAGCGTTTGGGAGTAGTGATTCTGAGACCCAGTTGTGCTGAATTTTCTTCCAAATTAAAATTGTACAAGTCACAACTATAATCGACGTTGGGTACAGAATAGGCGTATCCCCCTTGGAAAGAACTGCCAAGTACCAATTTAATTATGTACAATTATTTACTTAGTCAGAATGATTTTAGTTCACAAGCCTGTCAATTTATTTACTGACTATGGCCTACTTTATATATAGCTCATCCTGAAATTGAATATTTAGAAATCTTCATTCTGTTCACAGTCATTTGTAAAACATTGAAAGTTAAAACTACTTAAAGCATGTGAATCAGATATATTTATCAACAATAACACTATATTAATAAAATTAATTAATAAAATTAAAACTAAAACCTGTAATAAATGATATTTTTAAAAATTATATATTAATCCTAAGAAAGCGTTTTAGTTTTTTGTTTTTTTTGTTTTCAGTATTGAAGTATTAAACTCAAGTTAAATAATTACTTAATTAAATATTTAACTAAATTCTTTTTTTTATTTTTTTTTTTATCCTTTATATATTATCTTCCCTAAAAATACCAAAAGTACATTACACATTTTTGTCTATACTAACTGTAGTTTTAATTTAAAATTCATTACTCTATTGTCTCCTCTAACTCGTCTACATTTATTTGGAAATAAACTTTTTTCGGTATTTTAATTTTCTTTTTTATTTCATTACAAAAGATAAATATTCAATAGTGGATATTGTGTGTGTGTGTGTACATAAAAATGAAAATTAGATGCATTACTAAGCCATCGATAGTTTTGACAGGAGAAACATATTTTGATAAGATATTATTTCTATGTTCCTCATAAACACAAACTAAAATAAATGAAAAGAAGATATAAAATCGTCGGAGCTTAGATAAATTAATTGTTACAACTATTTTGTTTTTATGTAGTTTAAACATTTACAGAGGGATTGAGTTTTATACAAATTGTGGTATTGTGTTTTGAACAAAAATATCGTTGTAAATAAAAAATATTTTAGAAAAAATCAATTAGGAACAAAAAATCCGAGGTGATGAGAAGAGGGTGGTTACTCTGTTAGTGTTGAGTACGGGGTTGATGAATTCATGTAAAATTTCCTAAAGATAACATTCTGAAGAGAATTCCTGAACCTAAACCTACTAATCTCGGAAAGGACACACAAATGTCCAATGTAATTTTGGATAATGTAAATTTGGGAATCGAAATTGCGCCTATAAGCTTACATGAAGTTACAACCTATTATTATAAATTAATTTGATACTCAAGTTAGTATTGTACGTACCTATTCTAGTTCTTAAGGAAAGCCCCTGAGCTATAACATATTTAAAATAATTAGGTATATACAATTATTATACATTATAATAATAATATTTTATAAATATAATACATTTTTAACATTTAAGTGTATTTTTATTATTAAATATTGAACAATTAATTGAAGAAAAAATCTTTTGTACCACATTAAACTAACATTATTTAAAATAAAATTATATAATAATATTTTTTTTTTAATTTTTGAGATATTAATTCTAGATATATATGTGTATGTGTTTATATATATATTCTCCTAATGTTTGCAAAGTTTCAGCCCTTTCTATTAGGTATATTGAAACGTTTCCTTTTTCACCCCAGTCTAATTATTAAAATTATCTATTTTCATATGTACCACTTCGAAGTATTTAATATTTTTTTTTAATTTTCTTTTGTTTACTCTTTAGTCCCAATTGATGTTTTTCTATGTTATTTTTTCCTTGTGCTTTTGTGTGTACAACAAGTTAATCAATATTATACACAAGATTCATTTTTAAAAAACACACAGTGTAAAAATTATATAAACTAAGTTAATTTTCCATTCATATTTTGGGTAAAATTTATTTATTTTTATTTCATAAACTAAATTTGAAACGAATTTTAAATTACTTTATTTTTAATCTCCAGAAAAACATGATGTGGATTGTCGTTTTTATTTTTAATTATGAATCTAAAATATCTAAATAATTTTTTAGTGCCGTAATATCGAATCACCGCTAAACTTGCTCAAATAAATATTTAAAAAAATTACACTGCTTTAGTAAAATGGATTGGAACGATTAGATGAGGTGGAAATGATACAACTGCTCTAAGAACGGGGATATAACCTTAACAAAGGTACCGTATCATAGACCTAAAAAGGGTGACTTTAGTATGGGCAAACAAATAATTATTCACAAACCCGTTTTACGGTGATCATATGACTAATAAATACATTAAGAATGTATTTAATGTACTATATAGATACAATAAAATAGGATTTTTATACACGTTTGTAACATGAAGAAATTATGTTGACCTTTTAAAAACAAGTATTATTATGTAATTCAATAATAAACTTTACCTGCAGAACCCGAGGTAACTATTGACTATTTTCTATTTTCATTTCGTATTTCAAACCTCAATCATTTATTAAGAGTGACTAATAAAGGAGTTTAAAGTGAAATTAAAATCTATTACGTTACTTATTTACGATGATAATGATAAAAATGCGTTTATTGAAAAATATTATACTTAACATACATCCATGTTTGCATTCTACTCTTTATTCAAGACTAACGATTGATAATGTTAAAATTGTAAATATTAATATATCTAACACGTATAATGAATATATTAAACACGTAATATCGATATTCATAATCATGATAATAAAAAACCTTTAATAAAAATAAAACAAAATACAGAAATTATACTTTTTTCACAACGAATAAAATAAGTATACATAATTTAAATCCAGCAGTCAGTCCGCTGTTCCTCAAGGTGGTATCCTCGGTCCCATTCTCTACACAGGCCATACAGCTGATATCCCAACCAATTCTAACACTGTCCTCACCACGTATGCCAACGACACCCATGTGTCAGTTAATAATAACACTTTAATTGTATCCCAAACTATCCATCCAATCTAACTATCCCAAACTCTCGAAGAATGGTGCGGAAATTAGAGGATACAAATAAATCCCATCAAATCACCTTCACTCTTCGTTGTAAACCTCCCGAGTGCCCTATAGAATACTTTAATAATGTTGCTCTTACCCCAGTAGAACAGATACACTATATTGCATTACATCTGGACAAACGGCTAACTTGGAATCGTCACATAAATCTGAAAAGACAAGAAACTGCACGCTGATTCCGACTATTGCAGCACTTACTAGACAAACGGTCCAAACTTCCAATCCATCACAAAAGACTGATCTACATGACTATAATAAGACCTATCTGGACATGCGGAGTTGTACTTTGCCATACAAACCCACTAGTTTCTAACCTTGCTTCCTCTTCCATTCCTGACAATCCTTCGAGGCACCTGAAAAGAAGATGGCCTCAAGACCTTCTAATGTAAAAATATTATTAATGTGCTACCAATGGGTAGTTTCTCTACACGCCTGTATCATAACATTATGATCGTACATCAAGTTTACTGGCTTTAAACAGTTCTCTCAAATTTCTTAATTTCTTGAATATAGTAAATATCCTTAAATTTAAATAAATAATAAAAATGAAATCCAATGGTGAATAAAACAATTAAATTATTGGCTTATATAATTTGGTATTATTTTTGTATTTGTTATTATTATATTGATTTTATTTATTAATATAATAAATATTACATATGCTCTACAAGAATATAAACTTTGTGAATTTTATAAATTTTTAAATATATGTTTTACCATTAAATTCACTAACTAATTCTAATTTATCTTTCTGTGCTTGTTTGGAGTAAACAATAAATACATTCAATTTTTTTTTTTTAAACATATTTTCTCTACTCTACTCATACGATATTTTACGTACTACCACACTCAAAAATTGTTTAATGCTGAGTAGATAACAAAAAAAAAATGAACCATGTTCTCTCCAGCTTTCATGTCGCTAAGGGTACAATGCAAATCGGCTCTTTCAAAATTCCTCCTGTAATGAAGTTATTACATTCCTCGCTTGTCTTAAAAATCCAACAAACATCCAGTTCTAATGGCGTTATAATTTAAATATGGTTTAGTTCGTCAATTAAAATTGTCTTTCCGGAGAATCGACATAATGAATGTTGAACTATTTTTAATTTAATATAATATATTTAATTTAAAATAAAATTGAAACTTGATGATATTGTATAAGAATATAGTACTGGATACTGACTCATTTTTATGAAATTATATTTTTCATTTGCATTTTAGTACTATTAGCTAATTTTTGTTACCCATATTTGAGGATAAATGAGTATTTGGATTATTTCAATAAAGGAAAAATAAATAATAATAATAAAAAAAACTACATTGGAGGTAAAATTATAGATTACAATCGTAGATTCATTTTCAGTGAACATAGAAATTACTCTAAATTCAAAGTACGCTAAATTCAACAATCGAGTTCTATTTTGTTGCTATTTTCTTTAGAATTGACAACCATTATTATTATTTAAAACTTTATAAGTAAGTGCATTATTCAAACTTTAAATCTTTATTTAAAATAAATGAAAATTGGGGCTTTGATGCAACTACTAAAAAATGAAATTACAAAATTTCCAAACAATTTTTACTGTTTTCTCCAACCCATTAGAGGCCTTGGGGAGCATTCCTTGAAGTTTGTCCTTTTCCTAAACTATTTTTAACTCATCTCTCTTAATAGCATCTAAAAGCAATTTGATTATATCAAACTTTTTGAATCATATTTTATCTCAAATTTTCTAAATTTTTGTGTTTTCAAATTATTGAGATAGGGGATGGCATCCCTCGATGAGGATAATAATCAGGGCGTAGTCAATGTGTCTGAAATAATTGATTGTTCAATCCTAGGAAATGATCTCCTTTTTATGAACACCTGTCTCAGCCTTTTGCCAAATAAATAGATACAAATTTAGACAATAAGATTGTTGTTAGAAGATAGTTTATAATTATCAGATCAAGTTAAAAGGCAGTTTAAGTCGCATACCAAACCAAGTATGAATAACTTA
>NW_027110330.1:274988-277157 GCF_000696795.3 Halyomorpha halys
AAAATAGGTACAAAAGCTTTTTATAAAAAATCAGGAATCTATATTTTAAAAAATATTTATAAAATTCTTTTTATGTATATGAGGATGATTGTATCAGGTTTGAATCTAGATTATCTGTTGACAATAGGACACAGCATTGCTAATCTCGTGTAAGTTTGGGTTTATTTAGTAATGATTAGGTGATTCCAAGTAAGGCAACGATCGAGATGAACTCTAAGGTATCTTACTGATTCATTAACAGGTCTTCATTGTAATTCTTAAACTTCGAGAATCGGTTCAGTTGTGTCTGATGGGCGTCTAAGAGTAAACATTTTAGAAGTAAATTTTTCAATGTTGAAACTTTATCATTCATTAGGTAAAGTATTGTTCCAGGCCATTAAAAAGAAAATATATAATATTTTTAACATTTAGATAGAAATTGCAACTTGTTTACAACCTAGTGAATAATGCCATTCTTCGGAAACCACTTCGACCTTTAACTATGGAATAGATCAATCTTTTAGATGTGTTTTGTGTATAATAATAAATAATTATAATAAAAACTATTGTTATTAATAAATATAATAAAAATAAAAGCTTTATTTCCATTCTTTACAGAACTGAAAGCATCTCCCAAGGGAGGTATGCGTCTGGTTTATAATTAAATTTGTACCGCTACAACCCATGAAGGGTCAGGGGTTCAGTACTTTGTAAGGTACTGTAAGTACTGTTACTTGTAAGTACTGTTACTAGATCAACGATTGTGCAAGGAGGTGATTTGGCCAGATTTTTACCCAATTAAGGGTACCCAATTTAGGTTTATAACCATGCAGAATTTACAAAATTTCCACTTCTTCATTGATTACTATTTTCTATATTAATTTAAAAAAAAAAAAATAATTTGCCAATAATTAAATAAAATATTTTCTATGCTTTGATAACTTGACTATAAATGAGAATTTCCTATAAGTTCTTTATTACTTTAGTCCATAGGTCCCTATTCCAAGCCACAGTAACCCAACAGTGTACTGCTTTCTGAACTATCTTATCTCGCCGTCTTGCAATTGGTCTTCCTCTCCTCTTCTTCAGAGAAGTTTTATGTATGTATTTTGAATTTTCGACGGAACTTTATTCTCAAAATGTTGGCAATAGATTCTGAAAACGGTCAGTTGAGTCGCTGCCCCAGCGGCAATTCATCGTAGGTGATGGTATCTGCCTTGGAGATTATGTACCGACAGCCATTTCCTCCCTGGAGCAGTATTAGCTAGATTACACCATGGAGAAGACAATTCCGTTATTTTCTCTTCGCTTGAGGGAATATATTTGCAGTGAGTTCATCACTTGTAAGTGCTACTTGCTCTTGAATTTGGACGTTCAAAGTGAGGAAAAATGATAAAGTGACTTCACAGCGAATAGAGGTGACTTGATTCATTACCAGAGACGGATTCAGAAGTTTGTTTTTTTGGGAGGCGAGAGAGGACGAGATTTTATTGCAATAATAGTAAAAAAAAATAAATAAAAAAAAAACCTCGTCTCACCACGTTTTGTATTTTCCGGACGATTTACGGCGTCGAAAGACAGTATAGAAGATTATAATGAATTATTTATGAGGCAGTTATAATTGTTTCAGTTGCCTCCAACCGCTGATTTTAATTTTTATGTCTATAAAATAAGGTCTTATTTTAGACAAGGAATAAGCTCTATTTTAGAATCTTTAATATCAGCAGTCTATTATAAACCAAAAAAAAAGTTCCCTCTAGCGGTGAAATTATCACAGAAATAACAATAAATCATAATTAAAAGTAGTTACTTTTTCAAATAAAAACAAAAAATACTCAACGTGCTTGAAAAGCCACGATCCAAATCAATATATTCAGTTTAGAAACTGTCTCCTTCTGTGCACAGTGGGAAGAAACCTAAAAAAAAACGGTCAAAACCCTCTTTTTTAATAGTTTTTTTTTTTTTTTTTTTTCAAGACAAATGAAAATTTACGCCTACATATAATTTATGTTTATATATTTTTAAATTGTTCTGGAAAACAATTGAATACGTTAGCTATACCTTTTTTTGGGTAAAGAGTATTAAAATTTATATTTTTATGCAATGAAATAGGCTTTCTTAGTAGATTAATACAAAATATCTATACTAATAGTTAATTCGAATAAAATTATAAAACAATATCAAACTTAT
>NW_027110330.1:277207-286844 GCF_000696795.3 Halyomorpha halys
ATATATTTGGGGGCTACCGTGGCTCAGTGGTAAGGCCCTGTGCTACTAACTCCGGTTACTAACCGGTTTTAGCGGTACAGGTGTATATATACCTTTAAATTCTCCTGCGCCACCCTCCTGGTTTTTTCCTTTTCCATTCTTCCTCGTACCTTCTCCAATAATTTTCTTCGAGCAAAATGGTTGTTGTGTATCTCCGCTCCGTCTACTGCTGTGCCCTTATAGTCCAGCTGATGTCTTCGAAGCCCAATGAGGATCTCAAATGGTGAAAACGCCGTAGCGGTGTATACTGAATTATTATATGCCGCTATAACCTTACGCATTGTTACATCTGGTTCCAATCCCTTGTCGATCTGATATAAGCGAAAATGGTCGCTCAACGTGCCATGCAATTTCCTACAACTTCTGTGATAGTCTTCATCTTCCCCCACCAGAAGTCTCATATCTTCTCTTTAACGCTTACAGGGTCCCCGAGATTCCGCGATGATTTGTTTTGCCCTGATGATATGCTACAGTCACCTCTCTCTGGCGTTCGTCCTCTCGAAGGGTTTCCACCATCAGCTTTCATTGGACGAATGTCTTTTCCATTCCTATACGTTCATTAGGCCATAGCCGCTTGGTCTTCTCTCAAACGGTTTCATTCCCAACGTACAGGTGACACTTTTCTCCTGGCTTTGAAGTATTGTTTAACTTTCTACAGATCTGGTCGTTCTTCATGGCTACGAACAAATCGTTGTGATAGTGCTCCTCCCATACTTGTTACATTCAACTTTAACCAATCCAGTCGTTCTCGTCTTCCATATAATCTGCCGCCTCTTGTCGTTAATGATGTCCTCAACTTTCTCTATATCTATTGGTCTTTCTCAGAGCTCTCGTTAGACGTAGATTCCTCCCTATCGTCTTCTTCAGCCACATTCTGTTCATCTTTCTCTCTCGGCGTCCGTTATTGTAGAAACTGTCTCACTCCTGACGGTTGCCGGTTGTCTTCTTCCAAGGCGTTCACAGTTATAGCTGGAGATAACCAATCAGCTACTGCATTTTCTTTGCCTGGTTCACATGTGATTTCCATATTGTACCGTCCCAATAACTCCTTCTAACGCGTAATCCTGGCCGAAGACTCCTTCAACTTTCCCACCCATTGCAGGGGCCTTTGGTCAGTGAGTACTTTAAACTTTCTCCCGAACACAAAGTGTCTAAAGGGCCTAAAGTGGTCAACAGCCCCACTACTCCCAAGAGCTCTTGTTCCGACGCACTGTATCTGGTCTTCGTGTCTGTCGTACGCCACTGGGCGATCTCCTCCTCACTTTTTCTGCGTCGGGTTTAACTCCTTCCCTGGAAATTATATGTCCCAAAAAATTTATTTGTTCCTGCCCCAACGATGATTTCTCTACCGATAATTTCTCTACCGATAATTTAACCCCAAATTGCCTAATTCTGTAGAATGCGCTGTGTATATGCTGCACGTGTTCTTCTTCGTTCTTACTGAACACTAGGAGATCGTCCATATAAATCTGACATACAGATTCGACAATTCCTCTCAAAAACTCGTCCATTAGGCGCTGGAAGGTTATGGGAGAATTTTTAAGGCCAACCGGCATCCTTGTAAATTCGTAGTGTCCTCTCTCGAATGTGAATTCCGTCTTATGTTGATCCTTAGGGTGCATTTTAATTTGATGATATCCGGCCTTCAAGTCCAATGTGCTGAATACCGTCGCCCCGCTCAGCCTGTCCAAAATATTTTCAAATCTGGGGATTTGTGCTCCAGCCCGAGCACCCCCGTTCTTTCGCTGAAAATGACATTTATAAATTTTACCTCCCAACTTAATCTTCCATTTTCCTCTGCTATTACTAACCCATGCTCCCTCCTTCCCTATCAGGTCACATCCCACAATTACTTTGTATTCCCTTGGCATACTTCCTGTAATATGTACCAGCAAGTTTTCCTTAATAAATCTCCATCTTGTCAACTCTATCTCTACCTCTCCCTCTACTACACAAGGGCCACCCAGGGTGATTAGTTTACACTGACATTGTTGAATCGGGTGTGTCCTCTCTCCACAGCTTTTCTAGGGCTTCTTGGCACATGATGGTGTTGGAACTGCCAGTGTCCACCAGGCACCTCACTCCTGCTATCTGTATTATAGGCATACCACCTCTCTTCTCCCTCACGTTATAATTCAGCAGTGAGCGGTCGCCTCTCTGCCGACATCCCCTTCAGATGTCTCACGTCTTCCTCTTTCCCATTCTTCGCCTCTATTCCCTAGTTTCCATTCTCCTATTTCCACTCTGTCCCCTTGACTACCTCGGTCCCGTGGCTTCTCAGCTTCTTCTTCGGTCTCCGACGTTCGTGATACTTCCGCGGATTCCCCAGATGATCTACTCAAGCTCAGATTGCTTTTCCGTATCTGTTGGGCGTTGATCTCCATGGGTTCACCCTGGCCTACTTCTCTTCTACGGTATATGTATGGGCGCTGTTTGGTTATATGCCCCTTATTTTTGAATTCAAAACACCTTGTGCGTGGACAGTGGGCCACTAAGTGTCCTACTTTCCTGGAACCATGGAATTTTCTGTTCTCACGGCGCCCGCTGCTTCTTGGTTTTATCTGCCTCCTTTCGATGGTTGAAACTCTTTCCTTTTCACTATAACAGTTGTCATTTCTTTCTCATGGAACTGGATTAGTCCTTGGTCGATTGTGTAAGCTACTCTCGTCCATCCGGTTTATTCCATTTCCATATGTGACTCTTCCTCTCTTGCGCTGGCGTCAATTAGTTCCTGCGCACACCCAGGAACTACGAAGGAGCGTTCTCTCGGCATTCCCTTTTTATTCCCTAGTTCTTTTGCCAACTGAATCTTTAGTACATTGGACAGGAATTTCATCCGACCCTATACCTGGATTATCTCCATCATTTCGCTGAGTTTATCGGCGATTCTGTTGTAGCGTGCCAGGAGGATACTGCCTATTTGACTGTCTCGGGTTCTTCGTCTCCCGAATCATCATAAATATGTTCTTTTCTGGGACCTTGATCACGCTCCAGGGTTTCTCCTAATCTGCTTGAATCTGATTGAGGATACTCCTCTTTACTTTGCAGATGACCTTTGCTTTTAATGCCTCCGCATCTTCACCATTCGGGGTAGCAAAGTTAAAATTCATAACTAGTGCCTTAATATTAAATATTCAGAATTTTTCCACCTTAGGAGTTGTATAAATGTAAGGAATTTACTTTTTTTTTAATTTACTGTATGTTGATGATTCAAAAATTAAATCCTTGGTTTTCATTCATCTCATTATATAAAAACCAAAAAAAAACAAACAGCAAGGATTAAGGCGAAAGTAAATTTCATTACAGTGTGATAAAGATGCCGAATAGTTAACTCGCGGTTTTCCGTAATTTTTTATTTTTTAAAAACATTGACTAACTAGATTTATGTATTTTAGACATCGGGAGTCATGAATAGAAAGAAGATTATTTTTATAACAGGGTAATTTATATAAATTTTGAACTTATATTTAAATAATAATTATTAAATAGGTCTTTATTATTATATTATTGTTGCATTTTTGTAAGAATTTGTAGGAGTACCTTGAAGTCGGAGGACTCCGAAATGTCGGTTTGTAGCGTAAATTTATTAAAATAAACAAAATTTTTATTTAAAGGAGAAAATCACTTAATATTCGTATGACATAAAAGAACCTTTCCGGGGTAGGAAAGTTGTGTTTAAACAGATTAATTTTTTGAGCATTTACATGTATTCTATAATATATAATTCATTTTATTATTATTAATATTGTCATTGACACGATGGATTTGGAAAGGAAGACTGCCTCCTATTAAAAATCAGAAGGTTCTAGGCCAATCCATTTGAAAGTTCTAGAATTGTGATTGGATTTTACCATTTTCGTCCAACTGCTCTACCCTTGCTTTCACTTGACGTTTCCCGATATACGAATTGTTTCAACCGACCCATTTATTTGACCACATAATTGACCCCTGTCTATCCTACTCACAGTAATCTGACTTCCACCATATTATCAACTAATTAAAATAAATTAATAGTTTAATTTATTAGTTTATTTAAGATTAAGGTAGTAGTAAGATGGATTTAGTTAAACTGGTTATACTGGTTAAACTGGTAATTTTATTTAAATTTATTTATATTTCACCACAATTTTATTAATGAGTTCACAACGTTCCGTCCTGTGAAGCCATCCAAAATCAGGTGTAAATAAAGTCAATAAGGGCTAACAATTATTCCATTACATTAAATAATCATAAAAATAAAAATCTCATTACACAATTTTCAATTACTACCCTGAAACATATAAATTTCTAACAATAAATTTTTATTTTGCTACAGAAATTCTTATTTAAGGGTTTCTCAATGTGCGGATAACGAATATAAACTTTTTTTCTGTCAAGAATAAAATATTATAAGAAAATATTATAAAGCCGTGTACGTATGATTGTAACCGGGAAAGATCGAGCATGCTCGGCTGTCTCTAAACTGCTGTATGTATTTCTAATTTTTACTTTCACTTACTTATATATGGAAAATATAATAAGCGAAAGTATTGCAATAACGCAGCACAAAAACGAAAAGTAGTACAAGATTGATATTACATATTTATTATCACATGCCAGAGATGTGATAGCAATTTTTTCGATAAAATCGACTGACATTTTAAAGAATCGTTTTTTAAATTTTTTTTTATTTTCTCAAAAGTGACTCTAACGATTTTGATTAAAGTCAGTATATCAATGTACAATTGAATGTTCTTTAACATCAGATAGGCTTTATCCCAGCCCATTTATGGCATAAATGAAAAATGTTTGAAAAATCTACTTCTAAAATAGCTTAATTTTTTTTTTATTTGAAATAAATAACCAGTTCTCATTATTGGCAGTACTAAATAATGGATAAATAAAAAATATTAAACAAAATCAGGAATAACTAACGGAGAAAAAAAAAGTTTAAATCACAAAAAAAACTTGGTTCATCCGATCCCTACCTATTGCATATGCATGTTTATGATCTGGTTATATCTCGTTATACTGTTGTATTCTTGGCAGAAAAAAAGTTAGTATTCGTCATTTCCGCCTCAAGAACCCTGAATATGTATTTTGTAGTAACAGAAAAGTAAAAAATGGTTTGTCCAAAATTTCCCCACTTTCTTGTCTTAGATTTCAGGCCAAAGCAATTAATTTGTTCTTTCGATTTAGCAATTAATTATTTAAAAAAATAATTGGTGCTATGCGCACATTAACTTTCACTTACGCCTCCACGTTTTGTGTAGATTAGTGGTCTATAGCTGTCGTTATTTTTTGTCATTTTTGGAAAAAAAAATTAAGACAAGAAAGTATAAACATTTTGAACAAACCATTTTTAATTTTCTATTGCTTTCAAACTCATACTTAGGAATTATAATAAAAATATCCATATAGTATTGCACTTTTTATTTTCTTGTAACTCCTACATTTCGGCCATTCTCGGGGATCTCATTTATAATATCACAACTAATATTGTTATCAAAACAGGTTATTCTTCTTTTGTAAAATTTGATCTTAGTCAATAACCTATTTTGATCACAATTTCAATTATTCTGATTCTATTCAGTTTACACTTCCTAGTACAATCCATCACTTTGTCAACAATTGTTGATAGTGTGATAGGAGATGAAGGAAATATTTTTTTCTTTAAAAATCACAAAATTAGTAATACTCTAATAATTAATTAAGTTTAATAATCAACGATGAATTAATAATAATTAAATTATTAAAATATCAAAAAATACCAGCCCACCAATCTACACAAACCTTGAAGCCACAGGTAGAGTGTTAAGTGAAAGTTGTGTGTATGTGTGAAACTTTTTTTTTTTTTTGTATAATTTACTATTCCAGTTATCGGTTTAAAGAATTAGGGCAAGACTGGAAGAAATTATGTGTCAATTTGTATAAATATTCTTATAAGGTGTCTATGCTCAATTCTGCATCATAGTTATCCATGTGCAATATGATCAGTTTTTGAGGATATGTTTTATTTATTTTTAATAAATAAACTAAACAAACAGCTCTTCTTCATCTATCACTAACTAAAATAGTTAAATAAAAAGCCCAACAGAGTGCACTGAAATAGCAATAATAGTTAATGATCTCTAAGTGAAGGGTGTGTGAGAATGACGAATCATAGATAAAGGAAAAAAAAATTGACTACCCACAGATCTTTCTGGAGTTTAAAAATAAGTTGTTAAAATATATTTCTAATTTAATTTGAAAAATACAATATAAAAAATCAATTTTTCCCGAAATAGGAATAAAATTATGTTTTATTATTAAATAAATTATATTATATAAAAATTAGTTTATATAGTTTTAAGAAGTAATATGTTTTTTAAAAAAATAATATTATGTGTGATATTAATCAATATACTGTACATGAAAAGCCACAAGAGAAAATGACAATACTTTAATGGAGTAGTAGTTATGAAACTAAAGAATCTTATGATGACTGAGGTGCAGAAGTATAAACACGTTTTTAAATAGCCAAAGGTAAAAAAACCGAAACGTTACTAAAATCTTGAAAAATATATATTACAAAACATTACAAAAATAATTAATATTAATTAGTAAATTTTATTTTCCTACATTGTCCTTCATCATTCTGATAGATAGTTAATAATAGTTTTAATTTTTTATTAAAATATGAGAACATTTTGTACATTACTTTCCTCCCGTATTCTAGTTTTAAATTGATTAATAATTTATTATCCAACGTGACTCCTAAATAGCTTACGGATTTGGCAAGTGGGATAGGAATATAATTTAAAACTGTTAGCTTTGCCGCTCCACTAAACTACTGAATTCCTCTCGTATCCAAATTTTTATTTAAATTTTTGAGGATATTTTAAATATCATTAAATAAATAATAAAAATAAAACCCAATAGTGAATAAAGTAATAAAACTATTAGCTTATATAATTTGGAATTATTTTTGTATTCGTTATTATTTTATTAATTTTCATTATTAATATAATAAATATTATATATGTTCTGCCAGAATGTAAACATAGTAAATATATGTGAATTTTATGGGTTTTTAGATATATATTTTACCATTAAATTCACTAACTATTTCCTATGTAGATTTTTTTTCCCGTTAACCTATGTTCTCTCTCACTTTCATGTCGCAAAGGGTATAGAGCACATCGGCTTGTTCGAAATTCCTCCTGTAATGAAGCTATTACATTCCTCTCTTATCTTAAAAATCTAACAAACATAAAGTTATACTGAAAATAAAATTTAAATAGGATATTGTATAGATAATGGTTTAATTATTTAAATCTTTTATTGTTTAAGTCTTTCCGGGGATCGACATCATGTAGAAATGTTATTGAAGTTCTATCAACGGGTAGATTCTCCACGTGTCTATATCATGCCGTTGTATTAATAAAATTAAATTTATTTGTTGTATATATTTTAATACAGTTGTAAATATCAATAAATAAATTTAAAAGTTTATTTGTAACTTTTATTTTTTAAGGTTCTTTGACCGTTTTATTGAAAGCTTTTTTTAGTCTATTAGTGGTTGTGATGATTCGGTAAGATGATGAGTATAACTCTGTATCATCGGCAAAAGAAAATGAGATTTATTTTTCTTAATAATGATGGTTTAAAAATAAATTTGATAGGAGGATATAAGAGGAGAGGTGGTGTCACCGCTTGCTATCCACCAGAAGAGGAGGGTAATGAAAGCCGATTTAGCTAAGGCGCTCTTTCGGAGGTGATAAATCTTGCCTATATTAGGCTAAATAAATTGACAGCCGCTCTGGGGGCACTTAAAATGCTATTATAGCGGCCGGCCTCGTGTAATAAAACCATTGCCGCTCTTGATTTATACATTCATTTTGGCCGGACACCTCCGTTCCTAATAACACCTTGTTCTTGGGCATCTGTTAGCCTCTGTTTAGCCGTAGCCGTTCCTCTAAGGGTCAGCACACCCTACAGGGCAGCGTTGGAATGGAATGTCATGCAACTTCCTGCAAAAGCGTTCTGTGTAAAAAAATGGTTCATATGTAGTCAACTGGAAACGTTCTAAAATATTATGCAAGCGGTGACACAACTTCTCCAATTATATCCTCCCATAAAATTTATTTTTAAGCCATCATTATTAAGAGAAATAAATCTCATATCCTTTGCCGATGATACAGCGTTGTAATCATCTTACCGAATTAAAACAACCACTATCACACAACAAGAAGCTTTCAAAAACCTTCGAAGAACTATAAAAAATGGAAGTTAAAATATAGAAGCCATAATTTTCTCTAAATATCTTATAATTCCCAGGAATATACTTTTATTTTAAATTTATTTATTGATATTTACAACTGTATTAAAATATAAACAACACGTGAATTATATGTTAGTTATACAATGGCATGATATAGACATATGTATAATCTACCCGTTGATAGAATTCCAATAACATTTCTAGAGCAGGAGATCTCGAGACAATCTTCTTTTCAGACGCCCGGGAGGATTATCAGGTAATAAAGGAAAAGCTAAGTTAGAAACTGATAGGTTTGTAAAAAAATAGTATGCGTAGAGCAAAGAAATTAGGTTAACGGGAAAAAAATGAACATTCTGGTTGAGCATATATATTTATTATATTAATAAAGAAAATCAATAAAATAATAACAAATACAAAAATAATTCAAAATTATATAAGGTAATAGTTTAATTGTTTTATTCACTATTGGATTTTTTAAAATTATTTATTGATATTTACATAAAAATACATCCAGTAAATTTGTTGTAAGATCATAGTGATATGATCCAGGCGTGTAGAGAAACTACCCATTGGTAGCGCTCTAATAATATTTCTAGAGCAGAAGATCTTGAGACCATCAACTTTTCAGACGCCCAGGAGGATTATCAAGAAATGAAGAACAAGTTCAACCAGGGTTTGAGTGGTTGGGAATTTTACCATGGAAGGATTGGTATCTGGTTCTTGCCAAATCAGCAACACAGAGAACTTTAAGGCCCTGATGGATGACTTGATTTGTGACAAAGTAAGGAGCATAAAGGATTTTGGATTATAAGGATTCGATACGAGAGGAATTCAATAGTTTAGTGGAGCGCCAAAGCTAACAGTTTTAAATTATATTCCTATCCCACTTGCCAAATCCGTAAAATATTTAGGAGTAACGTTGGACAATAAACTGTTAATAAACTATCATAGCAATATCTGAGAAAAATAGTATACAAAATTTTGATTAAAAAACAATAATTAACCATCAATCAGAATTATGAAGGGAAACAATTTTCTTAGGACCACATTGTACAAAATAAAACTTGTTAATTAAAATTAATTTTTTTATAAGATATTATATATTTTTCAACATTTCAGTGAGTTCTGTTTCAATGGTTGATAGTCTTTTGGGAAATCTGCTCATTGGTAGAACTCCAATTGTCACATTAAAATTATGTCTTCATATATTGTCATAAATAAATTTGTATTGGGGCTTTTACATTTATAATATATTAATCAATATTATTCCAATAGATTTATTTTCAAGCACAAATATCACTGTTAAATTTGATATAAACTAGGATGCTTTTTCCATCCTTATTTAAAATGTGTGTG
>NW_027110330.1:286894-290538 GCF_000696795.3 Halyomorpha halys
TATATATTTTATTCACTAAATTTCTCATAACAACAATAATTAGCAAATAGAAAAGATTTTCGTCACCCAACAAACAGTAGAACAAATTAGTTTTTAATTTAAGCTAAAGTAGATAAAGCTGTATCTTACAGGATTCACCACCAAATCAAGGATTAAATCACTTAATAACAACCACTGAGGTATGATCAGGAAGTTTAGATTAGTGGAGCAAGACCTAGGAGTCAGTCATCCATACTTTATAGGGACAAATTCCATACTGTCCTCCGACCGCTTGAAAAAATCTAGGTGGGTCTCACCTGATTGGAAACGTTTAGAGGCAATGAGGTGGTGCCAGGTGGTCCAAGCGGCGCGGGTAAGTTACAAGCCCTCAGCATAATTCAAAAGGCTCCTGAAAAAAGACTAGAGGCTCATGCGGTTAGCCACAGTGTTGGGATCCCACGCTAGATCAAACTCACTCTCCAGTCTTGGTCAGATCGGCTACCTCTTTGTCGCCCTCCCCCCTCCCTACTGACCGGAAGGACTCGCTCGACCCCCTCCCCAATATCATCAGTATATTTAGTATTATTTGTAACTTTAAAATGTCACGAGGTATAAGTTTTTTTTTTCAGACCATCACTAATTTAAAATTATTAATACTATTTATAACACTTTATTATAATAAAGGTTGATGTTTTAGGAAAATTCATGACAAGACCTATTGGGGTAGTTTTCCTTCCAATGACCTCGGTAAATTATCAGAAATTGATGCGAAATAAGTTTACGTGTTAGCGTGTTTGTGTAGGCATGTAGTTTATAGATGATGGATGAATATTTGGCAAAGTCTCTAAAATAAGGGATATAGGGTTAGATTTTATTTTATTTATGTTGTAAAGGACATGCCAGGCTAGTGATGTATCATTAATAACATACAAATATGATTATGAAGATTACGCTACAAGATAATAGTTGTATATATTGATTTATTGTTATTAGTATATTAGAAGTATTGACCATAGTCATGTAGCACGCACGGATGTAAGTAGCTTTCTATAGGTTAACATGAAAATCTCATTTTATGAAAGTTCTTAGTGATTTAAAAATATCATTCGTCTGTTTTTTTTATTTTTAACCTATTTATTTGTGTGTTTTTAAAAACTTATTTATATTTAAAAAAATATTTATTAGTTTTTTAATTTTTCTACTGCTATAGCTATTTCATTTTTGATTTATTTCTATATTTCTATTAATTGATAATTCATTTTTATCTGCATTGCATTTTTGTAACGGATTGAACATGTGTTGTGAATCACTGGAGAAGAAAGGTATCAGAGTATATATATGGTTGTATTTATATAACCAATCAAGGATTAATACTGTGTGTTTTAGCGACCTGATTTATTTGGGCATCATTGCCAAATAATGAACTTATCCCTTGTTTTGTTAATATTTATCGTCTACGATTATTGGTATAATTTTATTAACTCTAGGATGAATGGCATTGACATCAGCATTTATAAATATGAGGCAAGGAAGAATGGTAATGAAGTTTTCATCAAATATCTTTATTAGAAAGATTATTTAGTTAATATTTTATTTTAGAACTCACCTCTATCTGTGATAACTGAACCAAACCCAGGTGATGATGTGAATATTTTATATCAGTTAGAATGCGACCGGTTTTAAGTCTATACTATATCCGTAAGTAATAAGTAATTAAGCCGTAATTAGTAATAGTTAAATAAGTAAATAATTAAAACTATAATCTACATTGATTTTTATTTCTACTTAGTTATATATAAAATATATAGTAAAAGGTAGTATTGCGATCTTAAGAAATTTCGTACCCGAGTTTTCAACAGAAATACACTTACAAAGATCCCCTGAGTCCTAATAATCGAATCTAAATGATCGATGTTTCTGTGTCAGCTTAGCTCAAAATCGAAAAATAAAAAACTAATATTACATATTCAAGGTTTATGTTACTGAAACATTTTCACTAAAATCGACTAATCTGAAGTGCCACTTTATATCATCGATTTTACCCTTTTTTTTATTAAATCGACAACATTTCTAACGTATTTAATCCTACTCGTCGAGTCTTTAATCTCAGGAAAGAACTATGTCAAAATTTCAGAATAGCACCCTCTAAAATACCTTGATTTTGTTCATTAGAAATAATTTACCACTTGTACCACTAATGTTTGTAGATTTTTGGGGCTTTCGCTCAATTAAAGTGCTCATTCCTGTTTTTATTCTTAAAACATTTTTTTATTCTTTTAACTATCAAATTATACATTATTATAAATTATATCAAATTACGTAAAAATAGACAAGAACTACCCAATCAAAAATTAGGTTTAAGGCAGTACGTGGTTCCAAAGCGACAGTTGTACCTATGGACGTTGAGCTTGAGAGAAATAATATAAAATTATACAAAAACTATTCATATTTTATGGAGTGTATATGACAATATCATAGATAATCAATTTGCCTAAAATAATAAGAAAAAATCAACTAAGTTGGTCTGGTATTAACGATTGAAAAACGAGTTACCATTTAGGTTACTACAGTCACTTCTCATCACTTCATTTATAAGATAAATTAATTGATATCAAAGTTTCAATAGTGTTCAATTAATTTATATACGTGCTCAAATATAGCAACAGCGAAACATTGAAAAAAAAATATAAATTAAAATGGATAAAAAAAAAATAGATATACTCATCATAAGAAAATTATATATATTCATCCATTTTGTAAAATACATACACATACATATGTATACATTTTTATTTTTCGTATTTATCATTTAGACTAATTTGTCTACGGATCTAACATTGAATAAATACAACTTAATATCTTCGATTTTAAACCTTTTTTTTCCATTTTATTGCGAAAGGCACTAACGATTTTGATTAAACTCGACATGTCACTGTACAATTAAGTAGTCGTTAATATAAGCTAGGTCTTTTTCCTATTGAAATACTCTGAAAGGTCTTAAATGCCGTATTTTCAACGAAGGCTCTTATAAAATACATATAATTTTGTTTAAAATAATTAACCATCTCTCATTGCAATAATAATCAATGAAAAAATATATATTATGAACGAATTTGATTATTAATTAAGGGTATCTAGAAATAGATGTTTTCATGTTTGCTTTTAAATTAGTCAGATTTTACTTTCACTTACCTAGATATGAAATGTATAATAAGAAGTATAAACTTTATAAACAATATATATTTTTTAATTTAAAATTTTATTTATTGACAAATATTACAATCTACCACAACGTTGTTGGGTAATAAGTAATAGTGTTAACTGATTAGATTCATACTAAAATAAAATAACATAATAATAAAAATAAATAGATGAAAAAAAAAATACATAAAAAAAATAAAATCTCTCTCTAAATATATACAAACTGAAGGATAAAGAAAATAATTATAACCAATCTATGTACATGAAAAAATAAATAAAATAATCACCAGTCGCATTTACACTCTTATAAACAAGAAAGAAATTTATCTTTTGATCTAATATAGTAATTAATGCAAACGTTCAATGCTTGCTTTCATCTCAAAAGAGGGACTTAAGTGAGAATATGTCGTCCTAATGAATTGTCGTCCCCCACCTATATTACGTTTCCTCTTCATCTTCCGGTA
>NW_027110330.1:291338-299553 GCF_000696795.3 Halyomorpha halys
CTCCTCATTTATCATCCACGGTCAACTATCTCTCATAATTAAGTGAGAATAGTGTGATATGGGCGCCAGATTTTTAATTTATTATTGTCCAATCGAAGTATTAATAAATTCCTTAATTTTTCATTCAAATATATGTCTTCTCGAGATTTTTTTTCTCGATCCTCGTGAGAATGACATGGCCAACAGCTATCAAGATGAAAATAAAAAAGAATGACGAGGCACTTTGTTGTCGATCCTAATCTCCAATATTCGCAGCTAAGTGATCAGTTGCTTTATAGTGTAGGCTAAGGAGGCTCTTACATAAGCCCAGTGGAAATGGCCCCTCGAGTAGGCACTAACTGTACCACGTCAGGTAAGGCTAATGTAAGTGCTCAGTAAACTGACCCATGGGACCCCCGCTCGGCCACACGCAGCTAACCCCTTAGCTTTATTACAGTCAAGTCGAGTAATGTCTTCCATCACTCCACACAACTGCTCTTACTCATGCTCTTCATATCTGCTATATAACCATCCCCCTCCCCCTTCTTGGTTTCTGTTAGTAGTGCTCCAACGTAATTATTAGTAGGAGAGGTATAAAAAATAATAACATCATTTTTCATTTATGTTATCTGATTTTCTAGATGTAACTCTCTCCTATTTTTATATTATTATTATGTCTTATGCTTTCATTCCATGAATAGCAGAAGAGGGACACTTCGATGTAGGTGAATCGTGGCCTCTTCCATTAAGGAAGGATCAGCGCCTAAATGTTTTTGAAAATAAAGTATTACATAAAATAATCTGACTAAGTGAACAATGTGTTTACCGGATAATTTAGAACGGTACACACAACGCCGCATTGCGGGCCCAGCATCCGATAGATTTAATTAAGGTGAGAGCATTGCGGAAAATAAGAGGCTTCTAAAGTTGTAGGATTCTGTAACGAACCTATCCCTAAAAAGTTTATAAACACTGATTCGACGGGGAAAAGTCTGAGAGGAAGGCCGAAACATAGGTAGAAAGATCGCGTAAAGACTGATCTGGTTTGGTATGGGTAAAAAAGCAAATTTTGATATCGGTATCGAACTTTCGGGTTCACCAAGCCTTCTATTATTATAAGTAATCTATTAGAAGTGATTAAACATCAGAAATCTGTAATTTCTGAAAAAAAGAGAAAAATGATCACAAGATATTAGTGGTTTTATCTTTTATCTTTTTACTTTTTTTCCTTAAGGATTATAGCTCTAGTAAAAAAATTCTTCGTATCGCTGGGTGTGGTACAATAGTGTTAGTGAAAGGTGTGAAATAGCAGGAAAAGAAAAAGAAGTATTTCTTCCGATTAATTTGAAATATTACCATAGGTTTTATGGTATTTTTTTTCTCCTTCTTTTTTTAAAATTTTTATTGCTAGATTGCTGCTTCTTAAAGTAGCAATCTAAGTATGAAATAGAAGGTTTCAATCAAATACTATCTTTTATATGAAGCAAATGTCAGATTTAATTATTAATTTCTTCTTTGGTCTTCATTTCCGAAAATGTAATTGTTGATAAATTTAAACTGGAAATCGGAGATCTTTGCACTAGTAAACCAGTCCTAATTTGTGGTGTTTTATTTCTTCAGGTTTTTAATCTTTTTTATAATGAATTTTTTTTTTAATTTTCAACCTCCTTTCAATAAAATAGTAATTTCAAACAAATTAAAAAAATATATATTTATAATTTAGATTTGTTTTCTTCTAAATTTATATTTAATAAAAATTTGTTTTGATGGATTTTTCATTATTTTACTCTAAGGAAAAATGTATATTAAATGTGAAAAAAAGAATCATCAGTTCAATCAGAATTTTCAAACAAAAATATTTTTTTAATTTAAATTCCACTTCTATACATTTTTAGTGGTTCGTAGATAAAAGGCTTAAATTGAATAAGCTATTAATTTCCAAGTAATTATAATTAATTTCAAAAAGTAGTCCAAAGTATACAAACCCAAAGCACATACCCATGAACATTAGTCCACATTTGGTAACCATAAATGTTTTCTTTAATTCATACTCCATAGATGAGGTATATATTTCAGGCTTATATGAATCCTGTTACTAGATTAAAATATCAAAATATCAGAATATCAATGAAGACCTGAAACTGGTCCAATGTAATTAATTCACTTTGACACCATTATTATTATCTGTCTAAATGTTAATGTTCAAAAAGAAAATTGGAATTTCGAGGAGGCCTTGATGTTCTGTAAAGCAGGGTTGGCCAAATTAGAGAATTAATGATTATATTTGGGCTATAGGTCTATTTTATTTTGTTTATTAAAATTAAAGCAAACAAACAATCGCGTTAGAGCTTCAACCACATTGTCCCTTCCCAGCTGTTGAGATTGCAGGTCCAACTTTTACCAGATCTAATTTAAAGGAAAATAAGAAAAAAATTATGTTTATTTTTTTCTGATGAGAATATATTTATTAGACAATTTAAAGTGAGACACCTGTCTTTGCTCTAGCAGCATCTAGAGTATGAAAATTAATCTAGAATCATGTCGCTACATGCAAACACACTTCTGGTTGGAATGAAAATATAGAAAAGTTATTTTGTTCTCAACGGTATATGCAGATGGCTGACCGTATGTGAATTAGAAGATTGTTCCAGGTTATGGTCAAGAAAAACAATTAAGAAATGGTTTCAACCATGAGGCTTACTGGATATTATAGGATTCCTGTATACTTCCACCAATCAAAACATCCTAGATACTATTTTTTAATTCTTTTTCTTGACCGCAACCGGGACTGTCTCATTCTAATCTTATTAATTGATTGATCTTTCCTTTGTAGACTCTAGAGTATCTACGTTTGGGTGTTGTTGAAACACTTTTTTGCTCGCTTGCATATAATGGATGTATTTCTTGTTGAAAATAAAACACTTTTATTACGTTTTGGCTTGGGTTAGACTTTTATCTATATCTATATCTTACTTTTGTATTTAACATCATGATGATTAGAATTCAAAGAACTTAAAAATTATTGAAACTAATGTTGATTCAACCAGTTGGGCTTGATGAAATTCACTATTCTGATAATCTACTATATCCAATCTACTAAATACTAGAAAATTACATTCTCCTGAAGAATAAAGCAATGAAAATTTAGCAACCTACTTCTGATGAATCATTTTTAAGTTGATTTAATTGTATAACTCCGCGTGCATGGTCTGGATTTGAAGTTTGAACGCACCTAGACTTGGAATATTTTGGCGCCCACTCATCTAACACAGGCGCATCCTCAAGAAAATAATGATCATGACAGATTTGATTTTATCGCATAATTAGATCATTCAAATTTTTTATATATCATCAATAACATTTTCTTTGTTATATTGACACATATTTGGACTCTTCGATGAAATCTTGCGTTATGTCCAATTGATCATTACTACTCCCTGCAAAGAAAGAGGTAAATGCAATAGTTATCGGTTTTGGTAAGATTTTCCCAGCCGTGCATTGCTAAAGTGCTGCTACCGCATGACCAACCGATAGGCTTTGCGCTCACGTCCGACTGTCGCTATTTGGACTGTGCTAGGTTTCCATTCCCAGCTCTATCTACAAAATCGTGAAAATTTCACCATCCGTTTTCAACCGGGCGGAACATCGTTTCCGTCGGAATGTAGTTCACAACCACATTTTAATGCTTCCTGACGAACTGGGGTATCAATAAAATGTTGTAAATGTATTTGTAAACTGTGGGAAATAAATCTCCAATATTAAGATCAAATTTAAATTCACAAGTCAACAACCCATATACAACAGCAAGCATTACAAAGGTGGCAGGTAACAAGATTCAAAAGTTATTAGTCTTTTATATATATATATATATATATATATATAATCATGTGATCATCAGACACGCGGAATAAAACATGATATTCAGTTGAAGTTGTAATACGTTTAGAAAAATCATGGAAATTCAGATTATAATCGCTGCTGAAACGTTTGTCATTTTATTTTGTTAGTATGTTGGGATTTAACCTGTTGTCCGCCGTAGCTCTGAAATGGGTACACGTATGAAGGGCAAGCTAAACATAAGCCCCGCCCCCCTTCCTAAAAAAAAAAAAACCATTAACAAAAGGGTTGTTGACTAATTTACTGTCGGAGGGCCGTCCGTAGCTCAGGTGGTTGAGGCACAGGTCTAACTATGTGACAACTGTGGGCAGCGGTTCGAATCCGGCCTGGGGGTTGACTTTTTTCATTTAGTGACGGTCCCACAAAATGAAAAACTTGACCCCCACCATGGTAAGGATAGGTTGGTCACCTGTAGATAACCCCCCCCCATATGGGAGAAATGACCAGAAAGGGGGGTCATTAAAAAAAAAATTGACAGTAGGAAAGCCAAAAAATGGTTTCAATCTCTTCAGTAATATATATGTAAAAAAAATTTGCACCAATTTTCTAAATGCGTCTTATGAGGGGGCCCCAAAAACCTTCAAATTTTAATGAATTTGTCAGATTTCTACGAATATCTAATCAATGAATTTCTAGGAAAACGTTTATGAATTAAAGAACGTAAAGTCGTGCATCAAATGAAACACTTATTTGAAATTACTCAAGTTGTTAGAATGATGATTAAAAGAATAACGAGAATTTTTATAATTTTTTAAAGACATCGTTTTTCAGATTCTGAAACCTTTTGTTTACAATGTCAAATATACTATAGTAAACAAACAATATATTTGAACATTTGAATTTTGTCGCTAGAGCTGTCGAGTCGTGGAGGATGAAAACGTTAATTACGAATACCATCTGTCAAATGAAATCGAAAATTCCAATCTCGGTAGCAATTATGGCCAAGTGAAGTTCCCCATAAAAGGTTTTACCAATGCGAGGCTTTACGAGCAGTGTGGAGTTGCATGTGGACACACATACTATTCTCCGAGGTTTTTATATGGCATTTAAAAAAAAAATATGAACACAGAAATTACTTATGTACCTTTCTCCCCATCTTTATTTGATGAAGAAACAATGATGAGAAAATCATGTAAATCTCTTTATTGTGATTTTTTTTAAACCAGTGGGCACCCAATCGAACAACGGGAGTCCCTATGTGGTGGGTTCCTGCTTCACAGACCACCATTCTTGCAGTCAGCTTCTACTTCCAAGTATAGAAAATTAACCTCAAATTATTATTAGTAGAAGATCTAGAGAAAATCTTCTTTTCAGAGAACTGGGATGATTATCAAGTAACGTTGGAGAAGTAATGTTAAAACAAGTGGGTTTGGGTGGTTAGAGAGTTTATCATGGAAGGATTGATATCTGGCTCTGGCCAAATCGGCGACATATGGAACATTGAGGTCCTGATTTATGACTTGATTTGTGACAAAGTAAGGAGCATTGAGGATTTAGGATTGTAATGATTGGATACGAAGGGAATTCGATGGTTTAGTTGAGCCCTTAAGCTCAACTCCGAAAGTCCAAGTAGGCTTTTTTTGGTCAAATAAATGAGTCTTTTTTAATTAGTTGGAAGACCGATAGTCTAGTAAGTGTTGTAGCAGTCTGAACCAAAGAGCATTTTACTGTCGTTTTATTATGTTTGCCACTCAAATTAATGAACGTAAAATAAATGAAAATGGTAAATATAAATTACCATTTATGTTTGAAAAATATTTTCTAATTATAATTTCGAGTTATGTTTGCCAAATTGTATTTTATTGTGTTTGTCAAAAACGCAATCATAACATTATTACTGACCTAAAGGTAGTGCATAACCGCCCAGATATTATTGTTAAATAAAAAAAAAAATGTCTAGAATCATAGACAGCTATTCTGAATGACTCCAACTTACTAACCACTCATGGGCCGAACAAATGAGGCAACACCGGGAGTTTGCCTGAGAGTTAAAAATATTTTATCATCTGGATAAAATATTAATAACCCCTATAATTATTCTTGAAATACCCTTTAACTGAAAATACAAATAAAGAAACATAAGGCTTAGGTTTAGCTATTAGAACTTAAAAATGTCGTAGAAAGCAGTCCTTGATAAGAGCAGAATTGTAAGAAAAATTTTTAATGAATAATATAGCACAGTACGCATTCTCTTGAATTGTCTTCCGGAAAGTAGATATTCCAGAAATCTGAAAAAAATAAAAATAAAAATAGTTGTTATTTATTTAGAACGAGCGCCTTGAGAATAACATTACAGAAAATAACAATTGGGTCTTGGTGCTTTAGAGTAGTAAGAAAAAAAAAATCAACGAATAAAAATTATGACATAATATCATTCACTAAAAAGAACTGTCGGAACGAATTATTCCTTCCTCATTTCATAACTTGAGACCTTGGTGGATACCACAGAACGAATAATCCTGATGTAATTTGGTGATCAGGTTTCTTTAGATTGTTAAATAAATTTAAGGCGATTTATGTATTGGTTCTTAAATTAGCTAAGCATGGAATAAACCATTGCAAAAAGGCCAAGAGGTTAAAGGTGAGTCTGTGGGGCGAGCTGTAGCGATTCGGCTGTGACAGGGTATAATACATTCATTCAGTATAAAATTAAATCTTTTATTTTATATTTTTTGTGAAAACTGTTTTATTGAATAATAATAATACAATCTGTTGCAATGAAGGGCAATAAGTATTAGAGCTCAAAGTTCATAACTTATTCACAGAAAAAAAATGATAACAATAGTACTCGCAAAATTAAATAAAAGAAAAAAAAAACTACTTATTACTAATAAGAAAGTATAAATAATCGATATAGATAATAATAAAATATTCTATTTATAATAGGAAAATTTAAATAAATAATAAAATACATTCAATTTTAATTTAGTAAATAATATAATAAATATACATTGAATTTAAGTAAAAAATAACGTAAATACACTTTCACACCTATATAAATTAAATTTAAGTAAAAAATAAAATAAATAGATATTCAAACCTATAAAAAAACATTTTTTTTTTGGTAATACTGATTTGATATTAGAAATCTATCCGAGGGTTCTTATTAATGCGTACCAGAATCCGAAAAATTAACTGTTTTATGTAATTTTTTATATATTTGTGGTTATGTTTGTCATGCTTTTGTTTCTATTAGAATGAACGTACCAAAAAATATTGGAGAAACATGCGTAACTGTTATGAAAATTAATTTTTCATTTAAAAATCTTCTTGGTTATTCATTTTCCCCCACTCCTCCTTAAAAAAAACATTATTCTACGATACGAATTTTATGGTATCTTTTGATTCTTCATTCTCACGATAAATAAAGTATGTTTATACAAAGTTCCACAAACGAATCATTTTCTTTTTTTTTTTTTTTGGTACTTCAATGTCTGAAGTAGTTGTGCGGAGTTGAGTGATCGCCTGAAGAAGGTGTGACATAGCGACTTGGAAAGGGAGCTGATTGAAGGGCGAGGAAAGATCACCGCATTACGCCTAGCTGGAACCATAAAGACAAATTTAACGAGCGTTTATTGGTGCGGTTTTCACTTAGCGGACGTAGTGGACAGTTAGGATCCGGGACCACAGGCCACAATAACATTATCTTCCGCTATTCGGAACCTCACATAAATTGTCCTCAAGATGGCCGGGGGAAACGAACCCGAAAGCGGAGCTGAGGATTATGAAAGGCATTAGATCTGATACTATACTATTCACTTGATAAAATTTCACAACCTTTATTCCAACTTTCCAAGTTTTTCTTTATAATATAAAATAAATTATTATATGGTTACAATTTAAAAGCTGCTATACTACGAATTTTAACATTTCTTAACGAATTTCTTAATCCAAAGGAATGCTTTTACTATTATTAAATCTCTTTTTAAGGATAATTCTCAAATAAAGAGCAACATACAGCTATGGATGCTGAATAAATATTGAAATATCGATATTTGTTAATTTTTTTCCCCATGTCTATATATTGAAATTTGACTACCGAAAACCGAAGTACAAATAAATGAGAAAAATAATTATATATAATCTTACAACTTTTTCGATTTTTTTTTTTAAATCTTCATTATAATTATTATTTTTACACTTTATTAGTACTTTAAATGTCCAACGTTTTGGCTAATCTGGTGATCGTCAAGGACAATCTTATCTATAAATTTAAATTTATAGTTTAACACCTGTTGAGCAGATTCGATACTTAGGACTCCATCTTGACAAGAGACTTACTTGGAATCCACACACAAGACTGAAACGACAAGAAACTGCTCGTAGATTCCGATTGCTA
>NW_027110331.1:0-1482 GCF_000696795.3 Halyomorpha halys
TAGCCCGAGCCAGATATCACTCCTTTCATTATAACCACTCAAACCCTCTAGTTTCTAACCTTGCATCCTCTTCCATTCCTGACAATCCTCCGAGGCACCTAAAAAGAAGAGGCGCCAATTCGACCATCTTCAAAGACAATCTTAAATATAAATTCACTCCTCACATCAAAATTTAAAAATAGCCTGTAAACCTATTGACAAATTGACTTCTATATAGCGACGTAATTCTTAAGTTTAATAACACGGTTAAGCATATTCCATACATGATTTGTTTATCGGTATATAATTCTAAACTTTATTAAAACGATTAAACATAATCTATACTTTATTTATATTTAAGAAGATTGTCAGGGTTGCGGTCAAAAGAGAAACAAAAATAGTTTACAACTATTCATTTTCCGACGTTTCGCCCCCGGTTAATATTCTCATTTTCTTTTTAGCCCTGATGAAGCCCTGCAAAGTGGGACGAAACGTCGGAAAATAAATAGTTTATAAACTATTTTTGTTTCTCTTTTGACCGCAACCCTGACCACCTTCTTATATATAAATTTTTACGGTCAACTATATATACATATATCTATACTTAATTTGTTCACCGGAAAGTAATTCTTAACTTTAGTAAATGTTCCTTATGTAACCGATCTAGCCCGAACCCGATATTATTCCTTCCATAATAAACTCCCTAACCACCCAAACCCACTAGTTTCTAACCTTCCATTCCTGGCAATCCTCAGAGGCGCCTGAAAAGAAGATGGCCTCGTGACCTTATATTGTAAACTGTTTTTAGAGTTCTACTACTGGGTAGTTTCTCTACATCCTGTATCATATATTTATGTCATTATGATCAAATTTACTGGTTGTATTTTTTTATACAGTTGTAAATATCAATAAATAAATAAAATAAAAAAAAAAAATTTAGCTGTAAAAAAGCCGGGCAAAGTGGGGCGTAACGTTGGTTACCATTAAATAGTTTTTTTACTATTCTGTACCTTTATTGACAACCATCCGGACCATTTTCTTACAGTAAAATAGCTTTAATTATATCTTTATCGTCAGTGCTATTTTATGTTCTCCATTTTGAAGAAAGTACAAGTCAAGAACTACTTTTCCCAAGCTCATGCGTATAGGGTGCCCAATAAATTGAAGTCCTTTGATTGACAATCAAGCATGATTGAGTAGAGGAAGGCTCTACAACCAACAGGAAGACCAACCAGAGGGGAAGTAATATGGCCACAACAACCGCAATATTAGGCAAACAAATATGCACCGTGATATAGAATAATCTTTTTTTTTTTTTATTTTAATATTTATTTATTTCTATTTACAACTGTACATTATAATACATTTAGTAAATCTGATCTAAGTTCAATTGGAGTGTTAAAGGCGTGTAGAGATACTACCCATTGGTAGCACTCAAATGACATTTTACATTAGTTGGCCAAGATGGCCGCGAATCTTCTTTTCAGGCGCCTCGGAGGATTA
>NW_027110332.1:0-7161 GCF_000696795.3 Halyomorpha halys
ATCTTTAATAGCGAAGAACATAATAATTCACATTTTGAAATTAGGATCAGTCATGGAATTTATGTTTTATTGTTCAATATTACGCAAAGGATCAACTTTCAATTTCATATTTTCCTTAATCTCAGTTTCTTCGATTAATGTTTTCAGGATTGCTATAATCTCTGATTACTGACGGATATGAGAAAAACTGAAAAACAGTCGTAAAATAACTATATTGTTCCTTAATTAGAGAATTGCAACCGCAGCGTGGTGTAAGATAACCTTACGTTATTGATATGAAGGGAGAAGATTACAGTGGCCATGTCACATTATGTAAAAATAACATCTACACACTACTACCTGTTCTCTACAATGTTCTTGACAGTTTTGTTTGATTGTTCTAGATCCTTGAATCTAAAATCAAGATTCTAAACTCTATTATTAGGAGATGTATATAAAATATCAGAAAGTGAGGATGAATTAGAACTAGATGAGCAGACGTCGGTAAAGGAACATTTTTAGTAATTTGAAATAGATAAGATGTCGTTATGAAGTTCAAGTTTTTTTTTGTTTATTTCGTACCCTCCAATGAAATAAAATATTGAGTAATAAAGACAATTAGGACAGGAGATCTGAAACCATCTGAAGGCAAAACGCGTGATTTGATCATTGTCCATGATTTTACATTCATTTTTTTATATATAGAAGTTAGGGAATATATAGAAAATAGTTTAAGGTAAGTGACAGAGAAGTAAGTAAATCATTCGACATTATTAACACTAAAGTTATTAAAATGATTGAACTGGAAAAAAATTAACCAATTTATCATTAGAACAATAACAATAGAACGGGAAGAGTAGACTTTAAGATAGTTTAGCAATATTTAGTAGCACCTGAAATTGAAAAACGGCATGAAACCCTCCACTCCCCGCCCTCCGTGGTTACCCTACTTATCTCACTTTCCCAACAGACAATTATAGCGAGTAGGTAAGACACAATCTCACAAGAGCAGATCATAACACACAAAAAAGGCAACCCTTCCTCACCAGACCCGGCCCACTAAGACCCCTTTTTTCCTTACCTCTTTTATTAAATATATAATATATAATAGCAGAATTAATATATATCTAAATATATACATATGTATTTAGTGCCCTAAATGGCTCTCTCTAAGACCCATTTCTTTTTTCAAACCTCTTTATTTTTTATATGGTTACAGAATACATAATAATATAATCCAATACATTATACATATACAATTTACATTATATCTTCGTTTGCCCCCCAGGGAGTGACGGTCCTGTATCACTTTTCAAATATTTCCTTAAAACGAGAAGAGGAGACTTTAAGATAGTTAAATAGAGCAATATTTAAAAAGCACCAGGAAAACGGCGTGAGCGGACATAAAGTTCGAGATGCGAATTAAACCTTTTGTAATATATTAAAATAAAAAAAAAAATAAAAAAACCGGAGTTGGGAGGGAACTGAAAGTTTTATTCAAAACAAGTAAAATTGTAAGGATGTAGTTGCTTTCTGTCTTTGAGGATTTGGTTCATATATTAACGTTTCAGGGTTACGTTTTTATTCCTGCTTATGTGTGAAGTCAACAATGTTATACCTATTTATTCAGGCATCCATCTCTTAATCTAAACATATATATTAGTAAACAAGTATATTTATAAGGCAACAAGTTACCATACGCTGGCTCTAGACACTTTCGTCATAAGCTTTGAATACGGAACCTTACAAAAAACCTTTAGCAGCTGGTTGTAATATTGGATTATAAAATACTCTTTTCAGACATTAGTGGACGTGGGAGGGCATTGAGCTTGATGGAGTTATCTAATACACTTAATGTCAGTGAGGCTGCTGTGCTCTTCACTTGATAGATGGTCGAATTCCCTGTTTTTACTCCTGAGTCGTGCTTCACTCCACGTCAGTGCTGTAATGATGCTCAACTCAAGTACTATTAATGCAGAAGTGAATTCTTTAGATTTATAAATTAATTTCAAGTGAAATTTTATATCCAAAACTCAAAATGTTTGGTAGTATAAAATATACTTCCTCTGTTTCCTGGTTTGGGTCTTATACCTGCTAGAGAATGGAAATAATTTGTCCTACAATTACCTATCTTGCTTCACACATCTTTATTCAGCATTACTAAATTTTATCTAAGAAAAAAAGCAGATCTTGACAGGGTTGAACCAATGCCGCTTTTTTTTTTTGTTTTGATTCAAGTGCTTCGACCACTCGGGCCATCCACACTTGATTCACAAATTAGATTACAATTGGTATGTTCATACAGTTAAAATACAAATACAGTTGAAATTACAAAGTGAGAAATTTACAATCACAATTACCATTACATTTTAACAATTACAATTTACACTCCACAAATTTATTACTGTTGTGGAGCCTTCATTTCCTGTACACATGAAGAGAATCGGTGTGACTCCAGAGCAACCCAGTAAGAATGTGCCCAACAGCGAGATCGCTTCAGCAGCAGCGACACATCGGTGCATCCTCCCTCCTTCATGAGATGGCAGTGGGTGAGTCGAGTATGGCCTATCCGAAGACGGGTTAATACATCTCTGTAGCAGATTTATACTCCACCGTATGCTGGACCATTCCTAAATTGTTGTCTCTCGTGATGAACCATTAGTCCTGCCATCAATTTTCTTTGATTTTCATGTAGATGATGCTACGACTTGGCCTGTATTTATAGCTAGTCTGCCTTTTCTTTCCCGGTATTCCACAATGACCTGGCAGTCATAAAAACAAGACCCTAATCGGACTTGGTAATAATATTAATCGGTATGTTGAAGGGAAAAAAAATAGATTTGATTAAATATTATGGTAGAGCTTGGAATGATGTAGAAACTTAAAAAGTCTATCTATGGTATGTTTGTTATCCTGCAAGATGGATTGGAGATCATCAGGTATATTATATAAAGATTTGAGGGAGTTATAAGCTCGGCATTCTGTAAGAATATGTTTGACTGTAAGTTCTGTTCCGCAAGTTTGGCATAACGGTGGAGGATCGCGGGCCATAAGGTAACCGTGGGTCAGGCGCGTGTGACCTATTCGAAGGCGCGTCAAAATCACCTCCTCTTTGCGCACATTTCAAGTTGATGATATCCAAGGCCGTCTTTAAACAAGTGAAAAAGCCAAGTGGTTTAAGAGACGTGAAACTCAAGAAAGGAGAATTTTTATCTTCAAAAATTATGGTATATCATAGAAATACACGACATAATAGTTTAAATCACTATTTTATTTTATTTTTTGGAAGTAATTAAAACTTAAAAATAATTTGTTAAAACATTTACACGGGTCATTATCGGAGTTAAGGGGCCTATAAGAAGGTTAGTTAGCTCTCTAACTCCTTGTGGTCAATAAATTTAAACTTACCAGAACTAAACACTATGTTACCTGATATTCGAATAAACCATTAGATTGTGATATGTTTGAGCTACCTCGTTCAATTTTCAAATATCAAATAGAGCGATATTTGAAAACATAGATTCCAATAACACAATAATAAAAGATAATAAAAACAAATAATTTTATTTTTAGGATTTTTTTGTTATTACCCGCTTCCTGGTAATTTTTGACATAAGGGTGGATGGGTTAGCTAAAAGTTACCACTCTATTCTAACCTTGGTGAGGGATGCTTTCATTTCGTTGGACTGTCACAGAAATAAAAGTCAACCCTCCAGGTCGGATTCGAACCTGCGCCGCTGCAGTCACGAGCCAGCCAAAATTAGCACATTAATTTCAATAATGGTAATTATATAGTTTTCGCTTTGGATGTGTATACATTATCGTGGTTGATCCGTAGATGACCAAGAGGCACCTTTAAATTTATTCAAAGTCCATTGAGCGTCACTTTGATAATTATTCGACTGTCACTAAAATTGGTTGGTTATCAAAATTGTATTATCAGAGTACATATTAAAAAAAAAAATAACATAACTATAGAGCGTTGTTAACGATGTCAAGCTACGTTTAAAAACGTATATACGTCGGCCTGTTAGAAACGTTTCTGCAAACTGTCACGTAATATATTCTTTTCTTTCACGGTCTGTTTGTGTTGAAACATTTAGACGGTTAAAATACTAACATACATAATATTAAAATGATACTGACGAAATTATTTAAACATTCTCACCCTTACTATAACAAGCGACAAGTAAAGAATTTTTAATAATCGTACAATTGAGTTTTCATTTTGCGTAGTCTCAGAGAGTACACTTCGTCGCATTATACGCAGAATTACATAACATCTTTTTTTTGTAGCTGTATGTTGTCTCTTTAATTGTAGATTGCGTCATGTTGCTAAAAGACTTGAGTTATGTTGAACTATCATCCCTCCAATGTTTAAGTTATGAAACGAAGGTTAGTTATAAATAATACTCTAAAATATCTAATATTTTATATAGACATATAAAAATGATTAACATTGGATCTAAATAAACTAACCTATGAATTCATTAATTGTTTATACAATCTATGGTACATGGTAGTTGAAAAGGATTCGTATTTTTTGAGTAATACTAATCCAACGCAAGGATAAAACAGAAAATCTTAAAATCGTTGGTACTTTACCATCTAAACTATTTTATTTTTATAGAATTATTTTAAGATTTATGGATAATAATTTATTTATAAAAGAAATAATATCTCTAAAAAAAATTCAATTTATCAAACCACCTTATAACAATAAATTTGGTATACGTACCTTAAACTACATGGTACCATATTTGTTCAATCGCTTACCAGATAAACTAATAAATAAATCAACCAAAAAAAAAAAAAATAATAAAGAAGAAATATTTAACTGAGTGCTTTCTTACTTCTTTGATTCCCAATAATTGATTTTGATTCACCAAATGACCATATCTGCCGGTATTTCCTCTAAAGTACACATAATTATTTATTGAATTACGTTTAGAATTAGCAATGTATTTAACAGGAATACGAAATTTTTCACGTTAGCAATAATTCCCCTTATCATATATTTCATATATAGCTAAGTGCAAGTAAAAATTATTATTAATTCTACATTTTTTTTGTGTATTACAGACACGTTTACTCGGTAATTCACTGAAATTATTACTTGTTACGTTTGGATAGTCATAGAGTTGCTATTGATCTAGCTTGCTATAGAAACAATTTGCCATACTTATCGACGTTTCCGTGATTATATGTCACGTTCGCAGACATAAACCTTTATAAATACCATTTTCCTTTCAAACACGATTTCCCTCCTTAGTCGGTGGTCTAATATTGTAACTAGTTCATTTTTCACGATTTTCAGGAGAATCTAGTTATATTTTTTGTAAATGATTTAGATGAAGTAATACTTGAATGTAATATCCTTATGTCTATTCTATGACGAATAAAATTTTCAAATATTTATTTACTCATTTTCCGAATATCATCATCTAAATGCATTATCTTGTGGTTTAAAATTACAAAGATGCCTTTTCATTTTAGATCTGACTCCCATAAACTATTTTATTATAAGTTATGAATAATGCACTGCAATTCCAAATAGTAATTTAGTGGGTTGTAGCTATGCAAGTAATTTTACCATGCTTTGTTTCCATCGTAATACAGGTATGAAAAAAAATATCATAATAACAATAAATGTATAGACATAAATAATTTAAAAAATTGCTTATTGATGAATAACAGTTTAAACTAAGATTTCTTATAACTCGAGTATAATCAATAATTATCAGTTGCACAAGAAAAGTTAACCATCGAATCTAGCGGTAAACTTTGACGGCCAATGTCAGTTAAACTAAGATTTAGAGCAAATCTACATTGAAATAGGTAACCATACAAGGAACCTCCCACAGTTTCGATTGGCTCTCTTATCTAGCTAAGATGTATTGTATTATTCTGTTTCTTTCCAAATTCAATAAATAAATAAAATGGATTTTATTGAGATAGGCTTTTTTTCACAGCAAAACATTAGGTAAATATACGGTTTAAATTAAAAAAAAAAAAAGAATTATCTTATCCATTACTTAATACACATCCCAAACGTTTTTCGTTACATCTGTTAGATCACATTTTTGATTTTTTTCCCGATTTTTAACACAAAAAATTCCATTGTCAGACAATTTTTTAATTGTTAGTAAAATTAAATTTTAAAATTATTGCATGATTTTAATAAAAAAATTCTTATATTTTTTATATGCGTTGGCTATTTCTTTATTATATTTTGTAATGTATGTTACAGAAAATGGCGGAAATTTCAACTGTAAAATAAGCCCAAAATGTTTTCGGATGTCGTCAAATAAATATATTGTTTGGAACGGTAAAATGTTCTGCTGTTACAAGTAATGACAAAAAAAGGAAGATAAAACTAGGAAATTAAACAAAATCAACTATTTTTTAAATGTTTGTATTTAATTTTACTTCTATAATGTATTTTATAAATCACAAATAACAAAAAAAATATACTACTAAATTAAAACCTTTGGATTCAAAAGGCTCACGACTACATCTACTCTTGTTTATTTCTATAGTTCAGTGAACTATCGTTCAATTATGATCTACTCGATTATAAGATATCGATATCAGACCTACCTTCACCTAAATAGCTCAACCTCACGACCTCCCAAACCACGACCACAACATCGTCATTGCCAAAATAGAACACAGGCTAATAAGTAAATAGAGGCGTTCCTTTTTGCAGGCTACGGAGAGTCAGCTGTGATCAACTGTCTTGTATTTGCGGATGATTCAGTTTTAGTAGCATCCAACGGTTTGAAATTACATTAGATAGTAGTTATATCTTTGAAAGAATCGAAATAGGAATAAACCATATTAAATCTAGAATGGTGTCGTTGAGTAAAGTACTCCTCGTTCAATTTAAATTCCTCTCTTCCAACCTTCTAATGTGAGAAGGGATGGTTCAACATCTTTAGCACATTCAAGGTGATATCATTCATGATCAGGTAAGTTTTGAACCCTATTGAGCAATTTTTACTCTATTTAAATAGTAAAAATAATTTTTTTTTTTTTTATTTATTTATTTGTTGATATTTACAACTGTATAAAAAAATACAACCAGTAAATTTGATCATAATGACATATGATATGATACAAGATGTAGAGAAACTACCCAGTAGTAGAACTCTAAAACAGTTTACAATATAAGGTCACGAG
>NW_027110332.1:9411-25059 GCF_000696795.3 Halyomorpha halys
GAGGTTTTTAGAGAGGCCCCGTGTGAGATAAGGGGTGTTTATTTGTTATCAATTACGGCGGCTATTTCTTTGTACTTTCTAATGTCTAAACTGGCCACGTGCAAGATAAGGGCTGTTTGTTTGTTTAACTCAGTCTACACGGTTGACCATGTCCCAGAGGGTGCATACCCTCTGTTATCTATATATCTTTGTACATTTCTTTTGATCTGTTGCCGACGGATTTTTGCCTAGGTCCGGCGGTATCTTTGCCATGCCGACAAAAGAAATTATTTTAAGTTAAATAACTCCAGCTGGTGCCTCTCATACATATCATTACGAATAAAAAGTAATAAGCTAAAAGAAATGTAGAATGTTCGGAAAAGTAAATAAGGGATAAACAAGAGAGAAGAAATGAGTGGGATAAGGAAAGAAAAAGAAAAAAATTTAAATAGACAGAAAAACTCACTGACTCGGGCGGAGCTGCCGTCACCAGTGGGTGGGGACGAAATGGCTCGGTAGAGAGCAAGCATCCTGGGACAAAAGTATGTTAAACCAAGCGGAGATAGTTACCGGCATATATAACTAAATATGAAACCGTTCAGAAGAAATAAATAAGGTAGTACGTTGATAACAGTGACTCAATACATGGTGTCAACTTTACGCAATATTTTTTGAGTTCAGCATTATTATTCTAATTCACTCAGTGTTAATGCCTCAAAATAAAAATATTAAAGCAAAATCAATTCATAAATTCCTGGCATATTTACATTTAGGTATTTATTTATTAGGTTTTCTAATGATTAATTATTGTGATTTATTATACAAAATTAAATATGCCTTCAATTAGACGCTGTTAATTGCAGTTATCATGGCTTTTGCTTCTACCAAAAAGCTACTACAATATAACCACACCATTCAAGAGTTAAAAGTTTCAGCTTCCCAATATTTGAATCCATTATTTCTACTATTATAACGGCCTGACCTTACTTTAATATTAACTATGTTGATATCATGAATCTGGTTATTTTAGACAGTTGAAAATATCTAGGACCGAAGTTTAATTTTTACCGACAAGTTGCTATACCATTTCATTTATTATATTCCTTATGTAACATAGTATAATAACACTAAACAAATAATTGATATTCGATGGCGATACAGCAAACCTTAGTTCAGAAATCAATAGAACGAGAGCATTATCAGTTGAACGACTGAATATTAATTGCATGTTTCGTGTCATTATTATTTATCTGATTTTGTCATGAATCAAAAACAAATTGTAAATGTAACTTAAAAATGAAAACAAATGAATTTTTGCGAATAAAATCCCCAAAACGTCGAATATAAAACTAGTAAACTAGAACTTCCTCTTCTTCATGATTCAAATTTCAGATTAGACATGATTCGAATATAAGAAACAAAAATCTCTGGTGATTCAGAAAATATATATTTCAATCATATTTAAGTAAATATGATTTCAATTAAAATATTTTTTTTATGGTAAATTAAGATTGAATTTTATATAAGGTTTATTCCTAGACTCACTCAAATTTATTTAATCGATTTTGATTATTCCTCCTTTCTAGACACTTCTAGTTTAAAAGTTCCTTTTTAATTTAAGCAGTTGTTATGAATGACTGATTTCGTACATCGTAAAGAAGAAATTATTTTTTTTGTTAAAAAGCTTTTAGAAAAAGCCAATGACCGTAAAGGATCGCTCCAGTAAGCTTAACGGCCTAAGATAAGATCTGAACTGCATGGACCAGTAGCGACGCTCGCTCCCATGCAACTGCAGTGGCAGCGAAGGAGATCCAACGAGCTACCAAATTGGTGGACAAAGAAATAGAAACAGATGAGCTAATTATGGAGTGAGCGGAGTGGAGTGACGTCATGAGTGCCTATCCGAAAGCACGCGGCCGGAGTGAGAGGCCTAGTGTGGTGCAAGAGGAGCACCCTGTACCCTGCTTCGGTTTGTCTGTCTCGTTGTTAAAACATATTGAGTAACTGTGCGGTCGCTTGGAAAATTTATGCGCTCAGCGTTTGAAAATCGTTAGTTGTAACATGGGATCAACTTATCGCTCCCTGGTTCAGTTATTCAGTTTTATCTCTCTGTATCAGGGAAGAGGAATGCATCAGTTCGACTTCTTTATATCGGAAGGAGAGGTACACGACCGGAAGTTATTTAATAATGGTGAGCATTTCTGTTGAGCATATCATGCCACGAACCGGATGACCAGGAACAAACCGTCCTTTGTTAGGCATTATTTATGTTTCTGAACGCTTGCCAGCCAGAACAAACATGAAGCGCCATTATACACTGTCCAACAGCATTGTTTAATGTAGCAAGTCATACGTGTGTTACGCGTAGGAAAATTGAAAAAATCTTTTATGTAGTTGAGACATATATTTTGAATTAAGGTGCTCAACAAAAGGTTACGCGACATTAGAAATTAAATTAAAACTTTCATACAGACTGTCTACAAAAAATTAACAGGCTAGAGTTCACCGAAATAATTATTCGGCGCATTGCTATCACTTATTTCATGAGCCTTCGTAAATTATCATGCATATTTTATATAGTAATGGTGTTATGCTATATTTCGCATTATGTTTGAGTTTTTTTTTATTATATACAATTTTCCATATCGCTGTATTTGATACAGGTCCAAATACTTTTTATACGATCTATTTATATGAAATTTTCAATCCTTTGTTTTTTTACATATTTATAGTATTTAAACAGTTATGAAATTTCTGAAAAAAATACACAATAAAAATAAAATAGAGTAATTATATACAATTAGCCATAAGGCTATAATCGATACATTGCAAGATGCGAATACTTTTTATATGATATATTTATGTAATTGAAATTTTATATTTTTTTTTTTACATATTTATAGTACTTAAACTGTAAGAAAATTTAATAAAAAAACATACACAATAAAAATCAAATAAACAATAATATAGTAATTATGTACAATTTACAATTATATATAACTTATTAAATAGAATTTACCATATGACTATGATCGATACAATACATTATAAGGCCCCCCCAAAAATAAATAAATAATAATAAAATTGTTCATAATAGATATTTTTAACTTAAGATGATCTTTTGATTGTTTTTATTTAGTTGTGCAAAACATCATTGGTCATAAACGCCATTTATAACTTATTTAATTTTGCTTATATTTATTTATTTTTTAATTTGATTATTTTGTTTATATATTTTTTTCCGTTCAATGTTATATTTTTTTCAGTAAACGTTTTGATTTTAAAAAGTGAAACATTAATTCAATTGTTTTATCATCGTCTCCGAGGTTTTTGAAATATCTGGGTTTAATCCTAAGCTATTGAAGTGTGATGTGAAATATGGGCATTGTTGGAAAATATTGGAATTTTTTTTTATTCATTATTTTGTTCTAATTCTATTTATATATCTTTGTAGATTTGATGTGAATGTGCTCTCTTATCTCTAGAGTTTAATACAATACAATAAAGAATAAGCAGATCCTTTTTAGGTGTAGATCTTTAAATTAACATGAAGAAACATAAAAAAATAATTATTAAAATCATGTTTATTTTGTTTATGAATATAAATTATAGAGTTCTTTAAAAAAATACATGAATACATAAGTACATAGAGGTATAAAAAAGATAATATTTTCCTCAATCATTCATTGATAATTAATAATTTAAAAATAAATCCTACTAAAAAAAATAAATAAAAATACAATAATAATAAAGTTATTCATGATAGATATTTTTTTTAAGTTTAATTTTATTTATTTTTTATTTTATTATTTTGTTTTAATTTTATTTATATCTTTATTTGTACTTATATCTTTGTAGATATGATGTGAATATGTTTTCTTATCTCTAGAGTTTAATACAATACATTACAGAAAAAAGAAGAACCTTTTTAACAGTAGCTGTTTAAATTACCATGAATAAGCGTATAGAATAATTATTGAAACCATTTTTATTTTATTTTTGATTATAAATATTTTGTTTAAAAAAAGACATAAATACATAAGTACATAAAGCCATAAAAATGATAAAAAAGGTTGAAGACTATAATGACCTATGTATTTATCAGGCTTTATTTTTTTGTTTGTTACGACACATTGGATAGAATTGCAAAATATTTTATAATTTTTTTTTTCGAATTATCTCGTCAAATGAAATGCTACACGTTTAGTTTGGCAACAGTTTGATAATTTATTTAGAAAGTATTCACTAAGCTACTTTGGCAATAAATCTTCTTTAATAAGATAAATTGTATGTAAATGTTTGGCTTCCATTACGGTGATTACACACCAGGGTTCGATTTCTTTGATTCCAAGTTTACAGTAGGTATCCTTTCGCTGTTTTTTATTCTAATACTTACTATTTTTAATTAATTAATTACTATTTTTTGATAAATGGTTGATGATGAGAGTAATAAAAAGATAACTTTGTATAAACATTGCTAAATAAGTGACCAACTTTTTTTTTATTCTCATTCCTAACAAAAACAACTCTTTAAAACATTCAAAATTAATATTTTAATTTTTTCTTCATTGTTTTTTCTTTTTATAAAATTGTAATAATAAAAATAATCAATTTGTGATGTAACATTAAATAATAATTAGGTGTAGATAGTTGACCGTAGATTAATGATTGGAGAAGTTTGTCGGGGGGGGGGTGCGTTCAGCAAAGGACAACATAAATAAACAAAACAATATTTATTTATTTTATGCCGACGTTTCGACCTGAGTTTCAGGTCTTCATCAGGGGTTGTGGCGTAGAAGGTAGGCTTGTAACAGTTACAAGCCTACCTTCTACGCCAATATTGTTTTGTTTATTTATGTTGTTCTTTGCTGACCGCACCCCCCGACAAACGTCTCCAATTAATAAATAATAATTAGTATCATCAAAAATTTAAGAACGGTTTAATTTTTTTTTTATTTTAGACATATACAATATTTATCCTGATATGAAACATTAGTATTAATATGACATATTAGTATTAATTCAAAACAAGCGGTTAAAGTTTTTTATATTATTTTTATATATTCAAGATTTTTACTTTAAAAAAATAAAATTCATAATTAAGGGAAAATTATAATATGAACCATTTATTATTAAAATATTGTAAAACATTTTATGGACATATTGTAAAACATTCTACTTTATGTAGGGAGGGAAAACTGACTACATCAATACGGCACTTGGATTGCCTACAGTGATAGAATTCATCTTTCGGAGGAACATCAAATTCTTTGATAGCCTCTAACACTCCAGTAACCCACTTTTTCAGACATCAACATGACGCTCACAAAAGTGGAAAACAAATATAAACCTCCTAAGGTCCTCGACTGAAGACTACTAGCTTACTGACTACAGACATCACGAAACTTGGTGAACCTGTCCATCGGACAGAAAACTCAGCCCACTTTTCAAATTTCCAGTCGTTTCCTCATTCCCATCTTAAAATGTAGTAAAAGAGATTCCGTCAAATCTTGTTTGTCCCCCTCCTACCATAAACCTTATATACCCATGGGGCTTAGAAAGAAAAAAAAATTAATTTGTTAATCTAAAATTAAATTTTAATTTTTGTAAACATTGATAAATAAATGTGAAATTGGTTCTGTAAATAGTAAATTATATTAAAAATAAATAATCATTAATATTAAACTACAAGTTACAGCTTAAACTGACTTTTAGATACCTTTTTCAACAAGATAATGTGGGAGTTGTCATAGAAAGAACTTATAATATTCGAAGTTTTGATACTTCATATCAAATTGATAACCAACACTAAGCTGATGAATAACCTAATCCATCAAAGCTGAGACTAGATCGCTTAATCACCGGCCATTATGAACCGCTGTTATTTTGCGCCCCACTCATCCTCTCAATGGGATCCTTTCGATAAACTAATTACCGAGGTTATCTAGATCATTTCTCCAAATATATTTTCCATTATGCATGTTTGCATCCATTAACGTTTATAATTTTTGATTCGACCCAAAGTGGGCCAAATGGCAGATCTAGTTGGACAAAAGCCAAGTTCCTTGATGACAAGTACTTGATACACAATTTATTTGTAACATAGCCGCTGAAGCTGCGAATAGTATTAGGAGCTATCAGAAATATTTTTATTAAATTAAAAAAATAATTGAAATAAAGTACTTTCTCGAGCTATCGTTTTTTTGTAAATCAGAGAATGAGCTCAGTTGTGAATTTTTTTTTTCTGAGTAAATTCCAATCAAAACTAACCCAAATGGGCATCAGTTGTAAATGTATAAAGTTTTTTTTATTGTTGAATAGGTTGTTTGTATAGTTTCAAAATATCATATGTGTGCTTTGCGATTTTCGGTGTTAAGAAATTTATGTGTAAGGTTGGGGGCAGAGAGAAGAGCTTTTTTTCATTTTTGAGGACAGAAGTCGTTAAAAAGCAATGAATCTAATTTTAGTCATGTCAATCGATAAATTTGAACTCTTGGGGGTGTTCCTTGGTTGCCACATACTTAATAAAAGGTTTTCGCTCTAACATATACGATGGTTGGGAAAAAGTTTCTAATGAAAACGTAGATTTTTTTTCGTTAACTAACTAATTTGTTTAGGTAGAACAAAAGAAAAGGATCAAAACTAGATCATGATCAATTTTAACAAATACCAATTACTAGGCAATTGTAAACATATATCCTTGAAACACCTATATTTTGAAAACAATGCGTCCAATTTGATTCAATGTGTATGAAGTATGCCTTCAACCGCATTGTAAGACACACTTCACTTTTGGTTAGCTGGTTGAGTATGAGTGGACTGTATAATTGAAAAATGAAACATGATTAAATGTAATAAAATTCTATTGTTGTATGTTACAAGAAGTGTACGGAGTGACCGAAAGAAAACATTATGATTAGATTGTTAGTAGAATTTTGTATGACTGGGCTATGGAAATTGTAGATCTAACATTGGGGTGGTTGATGATGAGGTGGATGTTAACTATTGCTATGTGGACTTACTTCTTTCTTCCTTCTTCCCCCCGCATCTCCAAGCCCCTCCTCTCTCTGCTGCTGGGAACCACTCAAGAGAATCTACTCACTCATATAGATATTAATGATCATTAAACAAAAATAAAGGATGGACGCTTCTCTGGTTGAGATAAGATGGCTATCTTACACTTGGGTTGCTTCTCTTGCCACCAAGAGAGTTGGAGGAGGCAAGCTTTTGATGCTGGCCACATGGGCGCTACTGGTCCAAAGCCTTTCTGATTCAACCTTTCCGTTGCCGTAGGTTAACCGGCACACAATGTTAGGGATTGCTGTAAACATGATCATTAGATCATTAGATCAATTTAATCAAATTGTATGCACTAATTTTGCTTATTCATGGTAAAAAAAAGTTCGCTTTATCTCCAATACTACTGGTTCTCGACTTATTTATTAAACATTTTTTTTGTAGATTATCAGCTGAAAAGCATAATATAAAGAACTTCCTTACATGACAATAATATTTTCCTTATTATTAAAATAATAATGATACATTAATAAAATTAATTTGTCCAGCTAAAATTGTCAAATGGCCCTCGCCTCGAGATCATAAGACAAAATATTAAAGAAGACGAGACTAAGTGGTCGAAAAACAAATAAACGAAAAGTTTTTGACGATTTGGGAAAACCTATAGAACAAAATCGTGTAAACAATTCTCGATAAAAATCCTTTATCATAATTTATGCTTTCCCGACCGGCTGAGGGGACTAAAGGACTATCTGATAAGCTTCAATTAAGAAATGCCTACTTTTAGCCCAAATAGTTAAGAAGATAAAAAAGCAAAAACAAACAACAATAAGCTGAATATCAGTCCATTTCTAATGCTTAAAATAAATCATAATTTTCAATTCAATGCGTATTTCATAATTCTTCTATAAATTAGTGACAATATAAAAAATTGAGATATAACTTAATTCGTATTTTTTTTGTATACTTCATATCTGGGATAGGTTTAGATGATTGCAATATCTTAGCTATTACTAATGTAGCAAAGAAAATCTTACATAACAGCCACATTTACGAAAGATTTATGAATCATTTCCAAGGATATAAATAGGCGGTAAAATGTAATTGCAGCTAACGGTGGAGATGTAAGGGAGTTGTAGTTTCATCGAGGTCACATTCCTGGTCACAGGTGAACCGCCAGGCACCGTGACCCTGGATCCGACTCACGTAAAGGACTCCGCTTGCGACCCAGTTACCGCTATTACCCCTATATAAATGTATTCTGTTTTAAATATAAAACAGCTTCATAGAATATAGCTTCATTGATAAAAAGTAATAAGGAACTAGCTTTCAAAATAAATACGATGAAAACAAAGAATTTGGTTAATAGTAAAAACAATTTTTCGCAATAAATATTTAGATGAAAATAAACTTGAATAGCTAGAGAGGCTTAAGTACTTAAGATCTACGGCAGTGGTTTCCAACTTCCCAACCTTTTATTGGCTGCAGAACCTTTTTGGTACTATTTGGAAAATGATGGAATCTTTTGTAGAAATAGGTAAATGGCGGGACCTCATTATTACTATTATATAAAAGTTGAGTGTCAAAAGCCGTGTTTTCAGCAATAGCTAAGAGGAAGAGGAAGACTTGGAAGTTGGATTTTAAAATGGTAAGTTTAGAAACTGTTGATAGAAAAAGCGAAATTGATGAAAATATAAAAGGAGGTATCTTGCATCAGCTAACCATATAAAATAATATTGTGGTAAATAAGATGGACATGTAAGATTGTAGGGCTTAGTAATGGACAAATCCCTAAAAACATGGAACCAGTGGAAGTGCGTCACTGGACGGATGTATGTGGACAGCAATTGGTGGTATCGGCATAGAACCTTTGTATTCGCTAAGCATTTATATATTTAATATAATTATAAAATTACGCATTGTTTAATCATCTTTTATCATGTTCTCACAATATCAAAAAAAGGCAAGCTCCATCAAATTCTTATTGAAGCCAGAAATAAATTCATTAACAACAAAGTTAACTGTTTTATACTGCCAATATACATGATCTATTCATAAAGTTACCTGTTTTATATTGCCTACATACATGATCTTTTCATACTGTTTCGGTGTGAAACTGAAAACAACCGCTACAGACACTATTGACATGATACAAGAGGCTTATAAAGAAGAAGCGTTGAACGTTGTGAGACCTTCAAAAACCCGAAATGATGAAAATCTAGAAAAATTACATGAACTTTAAACCCTATCCAACGTCTTATTGTTTGATTAATTGCCGTTTAAAGCACTCCTACGTCGCTCGCCGCCACGCAAGTTTTGGTCAAATTCAGCGTGGTTAATCTTTCTGTTATTTCTCAGTGACTTCTTCTCTCTACCCTCTCCTGTCCTCCCGAATCATAAATATCTGAGAAGGAAAAGGAGATTATATTCGATTCCAGTGGCAATAGTCTTCCGCTTGAAGAGTTCCAAGGAGCCTATAATCGATGGGGAAAATGCTAGCAGCGGTGTGTTGATGCCGAAAGGTATTTTTATTAAAGTAAACCTTTTATTATAAGACCAGTCTTGAAATTTTATGAACATACCATATTTTTCAAATGTCTGACAAAGAAATGAATCCATGATCAGCCATACGAACATGATTTAACCGGATTATATCAGATTACATGGGCGTACTTTGATAATAATGTACATTAAAGAGGGTTGTGGTAAAATTAAAGAAATACAAATGTTATTTACAACTGATCCTCATATGCAATATGAAAGGTATCAACTAACAAGCTAGATCGATTATTTTTTTTCATATCACAACATCAAGCAAGGGTCAATCTGTATCTTATAAATGTTACAGAAATTATACATATTATCTAATAAAACACAATTTTATAAAAACTTTATTTGGTTAATTTGTGAGTTATATCTACATGATTTGCTAAAACATTGTTTAAATCGTGTTTACAAATATTTCATACATAATCTTCGTAGAAGTAGCTAAGTTAATAACTGATAGGTGGCATTAATTAAACCAGGCCTGAAGTGAGGGGTAAAGTGGATCTGAAATGTTTAACTATTTCCGTGCTGTTTTAAAACAGACATAAAGTGTGAATTATAATTTTTAATTAGCTTTAAAAACAAATATGTTAGTAAACAAATAATGTTATTTATTCACTTAAGTGATTTAAATTTTACTATATAACAAAAATATTAAATCCTTTTTATAAAAACATTGCATTATGGTGAATACAATATTAAACCTTCAGATTAAAAAAATAGGTGAGTGTTTGCGGCTCTAGCGCACTTGCTCAGCCTCCACTGGCTCACTACCAGTGATGCGGCCAAAGGGATGCGCTGGGATCTTTTGAGCTCTGCTCTACCCCTCACACGTGGGAGATAAAATGGGTTCAGGGATCCTCAGGTCGATTGTGTAAATATTGTATATAAGAGTGTAAATGTGACTAGAGATTATATTATTATTTTTTTTTTTTTTATACACATAGTTTGATTATGATAATTTTCTTTATCCTTCTATTTGTAAACATTTTAAGAAAGATTTTATTTATTTTTATGTACTTTTTTTTTTAATTTCTTTCATTTATGTATTTATATTCATTCTTATTTAGTTTTATTTTAGTATGAATGTGATCATTCATCACTATTGCCTATTGCCCATAATAGTGTGGCAGATTGTAATATCTACCAATTGAAAAAAAAATATTTTTTAGTGATCCTTAAATTTCAATTGAATTTGAATAACCACATTATTTAACAACTTAAATTGAAGATTAACTGTATTTTTTACTTTGTGAATCCAATCCAATCATTTCATGCCTGTTTTGAATTTGTTTTAATTACTATTTGGAAATACAAAGGATTGGATTTAGAAAGGTACAGTAGCCAGTCCTAGCAATGCCCCAGTGATATAACAAACCGCACGACCATGCGCAACATGTGATTGGCAATTAAAGCACGGAGCCCCCATTGGTAATTACATTGCAAATGATACATACGGTCATACAAGTATTCTTGAAATATTTGTACAGACCCAGATAGCCTATTTTTATGATCACGTCAGTCTCTAGGTTCATACAATTTCAACATTAGTTCACATTGTTTATAACAGGGGTTGATTTTTAGTTAAAAATGTCAAACTTTGTTAATTGGAAAAAGTTGTGTTAAATGGAGAAACATTTCCTTCTTTTAGCGTGTTAAAATGATACAGTACTTAACATGGTTGAGAGTAGGTTAACAGGTCTGCCAAATGAAGGATGACGTCATGAAACAGACCAGCTGGGCTCTACGCCATTTTGTCTGTTGTTTTATTGATAAGTCAGTTGTTCGTAGTTGATGTTTGATTTGTGTTGTTTTGAAAGTCTTTAAAATTTTAATAAAGTAATGGATAGCAATAATGAAATTATAAGGTTTGGAAAGGAAGGATTACAAAGTTGCCCAGAAATCCACTAGGAGCTCCTCTGCATATAATTTATGTATGCATATAATCGTATGCTATTATATACATATGGACAATCGTATGCTTATAACATATAGCATGTAAGTTTTACATTTAACACATCATGAATACCTCTAATATAGAAGGTAACTTCTTGCATACCACGACTTCGTTAGTCTTGGTGTCCAAGAAGTGCGACAACAAGCACTGACGGTTGTGGATATAAGAAACACTACGCTGAAACGTTACTTATTATGTTTACTATGTTGGTGGGTTACTTGTTTTGTGTACGTTGTTTTTTCATATTTCTCCTGAGTGTCAAAAATAATTATAGAGGTTTTTATTAAAAAGATCCCAAGTGAGGAATTCAGTTCAACATTCATATGCATATTACAGAACTTAAATATATTACAGTACTTAATCAAGAGATTTTACAATAATTGAAAGAAATTTAATGAAACTTGTATAAGTTCGTCGGTGCTCTGTACATTAATTTTTAAAATTCTTTTTACCACTTATAATTATAGGGGTTTACTTCCAAAAGTTTGTATGAAAACTATTTTATAGAAATATCACCAAAAAGGGTATTAAACGAATTAAAAAATCATCTATCATTTCACTGTAAACGCATCAATATTTTACTATAAACTGTTTATCATTTTACATCCTTTCCTATCACCAATTCAATATTTATGAGTGCATAATGTTTTTTAAACTTTAAAAATCGTTTAAATAGAAAAACAATATTTCACGCAAAATTCGGCCTTCTTCGAAAATTGCCAGCCAGACGAATGCCTAGTTCACCTGTGCATTAATCCGCCACTGATTTTACTCTACAAATATGAAAATAACATAAAAATGTGCTAAGATAATACTATAGTTATATATTTTTTAAACAATACGAATTGATAGAGATTAAGAAACAATTTCAAAGAACGGAAACGAGTAGTTTAATTGTATTCAGTTCGTCAACGGATGTATGAAGAGTTTACTATTATAAGAGCAGAAGAGCCCGGAAGGAAGAAAAACTGTTATTTCAATCCAATTTTTTATTACTTTAGTGAAAACTGTATATTATTACTAGTCAAAATTGATGAGTCTGCCAAGTATAGGTAAGGGGAATAAAAAATGGCAGCTGTTTCAAACGTTAAAAAAATTAATTTTTCATTTGGAGTTCTACATCATTAAAACTACCCAAAACATTAAAGAATTTAAGATAACATCATTTAAAGTAGATAAAATTTACTAAAACATGATAGAGCTACTTACGTTAAATAGTTCTCGAGATATAGCTATTTAAAAAGCAACATTTCAGTAGTAAATGTACCAAAAGATTTGTAGTAAAATCAGAAGTTAATTTATAGAATAGTGAATTTATTTCGAGAAATCTGTATCTCAAAAACCATTCGACGTACAGATGTCTACTAGCACTCAAATCAAAGCTAGTTTAATATACTATAGAATAGTACAGTAATTTAACTAGCTTTAATTTAGGTGCTGACTAACATATGTACGTCTTATGGTTTCTGAAAGTTTTTCATAAATTAAACTTATTATCTGAACAACTATAAATCAATTTATTTTAGCAAATATCATGAAAACTTCTATTCCTACTAAGGTAAAGGTCATAAATTACTTTATAGTACATTACACTAACTTTAATTTTAGTGTTAATAGACATTTGTACATCATATAGTTTTTGAAATATAGATTTCTCAAAATAAATTCACTTACTACTAATCTTTCAGTACATTTTTTCATGAAATGTTGCTTTTTAATAAGCTGTATTTTGAATACTATTGAACGCAAATAGCACTATTAGGACTCATATTTAAATAAATGAATTAAACTTGGCAGACTCATTAAATTCGACTTATAATTATATACAGTTTACATATCAGTAACCAAAAATTGAGATGAAATAACAGCCCTTTTTTCTCCTCCAGGGCTCTTGGACTAAATTTTAATATATCTAATTCTAAAACTTAATGATATTTTTTACAAATATCTATACCTTATTCCATTTCTTTTAAAAATTGAATTTTCTCTTGTCAATTAGGTGCTCAGATCAATATTTTCAATAAAAAACTAACTTTTCTACGTCAGATGCCCCCATATTAATTGTTAATAATTATTTTCAAGAGTAGTTATAATGAATTTTGATGGAAAATTGCTGATATATACCAATGCAGTATATGTTTATTACTCCATATTAATTCCGTTACATAGATCCATCTTCAATTTCTCAGAAGCGAGTATCTAAGTATTCAATTTTCGCAATGCTGCTCTTTCGGAACGCCGTTGACAATAGCTTGGAAAAGACAATAACCATTTAGGGATATAGACTAACAAGCAGAGCAAACTGTTTATGGTAAGGACACGATACAATCCAACAAAAGGAAAGTATGCACTCACTTAATTGGGAAAGGAAGCTTTGGTGGCACGTCATTATATCAACTACTTTTGTTGGAAGAAATACAAATATATTGTTTAGAAAGTTCATCGTCTTCTTAAATATGTATACAAATCCTTTTACTGTCTTTTAATCCTTTTATTTAATTTATTGGATTAATTACTCTCACAAAAACAAAGTGTGGAGATTAAGATCTTTAGAAAGGGTGATCCATTGTCCCCTGTATTGTTTAATCCTTCCTAGACAAAGCATTGAGAGTTATCAGGGCAAACTCCGTAGGAACAAATAAACATGACAGTACATGGGTTATGCAGATGATGATATTATCGGCAGGACAATTTCATAATTTTGTTGTGTTATTTCAAGATGCTGCTAATAAACTTGGTCTAAAAGCCAACAAAATATTTAAGATCCTCCAAAAGTGAAAGGCAAAAGAACCCTTACGATGCATTTGGCAAAGTAATATCTGCAATCCGTTATCACGTTGGATAATAGCAGCAAAGATAAAATAAAAGCAAGAGTGAACGCTGGCAGGTGCTTCCATACACTCCACAGGGTATGAGGTTTTCGAAATCCATCCCGCAAGCTTAAATTATACCGAAAAATTACCAGGCCTATAATAAAACATGGCAATGAACCATGGGGTCTGGTCCGAGATAACGAAAATAATACCAATATGAGGGATAGGAAGGTCCTTCAAATTTCAAAGGAAGTTATAACAGTACAAGAGCTCATTATAATTGGCAGGCTATTTCACACCAACTTTTAATTACTGTAATTATAACTATGTTTAATTACTATTCTAAAACGATGAGTCGGCCGAGTATAGTTAGGGGGGGATACAAATGGCGGCTGTTTCAAAATGTTAAAAATAATTATTTTTTCATTCAGAGTTACGTATCTTTAAAACTATCACAAACACTAGAAAATCATTTAATATGATAGATTTAGATCATTATTTAAAGTAGAGTAAACTTTCTAAAATATGAGGACTGACATAGCTGTTTACGTTTAACAGTTCTTGAGATATAACTTTTTAAAAAGCAACATATCACAAAAGATATACTTAAATATCAGTAATTGATGACTTTATTGCCGGACATTTTCTCAGGAACCATCAGACTACAGGAGTCTGCCAGTACTCAAATTAAAGATACTTTATTCTGCTATAAAGTAGTTTGTACAACATTTATCCTTTTAGGGGTAGTAGTTTTTATGATATTCGCATATGAATACGAATTTTGGATATGAAATTTTTCCGAAAAATTATAAATTAATTTATTTTAGCAAATATCATAAATATATTACTATTACTTATACGAAGATATAAGTCATAAACTATTTTAGAGTACATTAAACTAGGTTTAATTATCGACAAGAAGATCACGGTTTGATGACGTGAAGCCAGACCTGGTTGGGGTTAGAGAGATGCAGCAGACAGTGACGAGGGTATTATCCGATGTCGAAGCCCTGCAAGGATTGCTGAGACATCCTATAAATGAATAAAATTCCTTTAGGGCATGAAGTGTCTTTACCACCCTTCTTACAAATATTATGAAATTATTCAAAATAATATATACATTTTATAATATTTATCAAAAAACTAAGGAAAAACCTTAGACCACATTTTTTTAAATTTAAAATTATATAACAATGCCTTTCATCCCTCAGAAATAATGAACATCATCCACAAATTACCTTCTAAAAAAGCTCCTGGCCACGATCTTATCACAGCACACATTCTGAAACAGCTCCCTCGTAAAGCCATTCTATTCCTTACCTATATCTATAATGC
>NW_027110332.1:26339-32216 GCF_000696795.3 Halyomorpha halys
TGTTGTATTATTTTGTACAGTTGTAAATTACAATAAATAAATAATTAAAAAAAAAAAAAAATTATATAACTATAAAAAGTTGTCAAAAGTTTATTTTATACATATACATTTTACATTTTTGTTCTTTTTTATAAATTATTTTCTTCATCTCCGTAATAATTCAAAAATTATTTTCGTGCAACTCCAGGATGCTCCTTTATGAATTTAGTTAAAATTTTGCTTTATCTAGTATTTTTTTTTTCAACTGACGTCATTTATGTTCATTATGAGAATTTTATTAATATATTTATAGTAACATATTTAATGCTTGGTAAAAATTATCTAAAAACATTCTGGATTTACATTTCTAGGAAGTCAATTATATTAATTTTTTTAAATGCTGAAATGAATAAAACTTCCTATCAGAATATTTTACTATTATATATTTTGTATTTGTACAACGTCGGAGAGACATCAATAAGGAGGTAAAAATATTGATACGTCCAAAGAGGTAATGTCTAATATAGTATATTGCTTCGTGCTGCAGGGATGAATGAATGTACCACTAGTGAAGGACATTAATTTAAATAATCTGGATATATCAAAAACATTTAAACTGTATGTATATAAATGACAAAATTTCACAATGGAAATTGATAAGACTGGTAAATATGAGGTAAATATTGATTACAACAATTTTAATTATATACATATAACATATAGATAATTATTGTTGATAAGATTAAATTATTTGTTACAATTTTAGGATAATATAGAGCATGAGTGTAGGGTAAGTTCCAAAACTTTGTCAATATGCTTAATGTAAAATTGTAAAATATTCTAATTGGTTTTTTTTCACCACAGTATTTAAAAAAATATCCTAAAAGATATACTATTTTTGTAAACATAAATTAAATTTTTATTTTTAACATTCATATTTGAGAAAAATCTTTTTATTTCTTATTCTTCCTTTACTAAGTGAAAATAATTTTTTATATTGCCTTATTAATAATTAAGTCTTGAAAGAGGCAATCACTTTTATTATTCGTTTACATACACATTTTTCTCACTCATCTATCATAATTTGGCTTTGAATGTGACTTTCATTGCTTTTCAGTGTGTTCTATTGGATTTTCTATTCAAATATTTTCGTTTTGAAAATGGAGAAGTAGGTCAATTATTTGTGAGCTTAAATTGGTTCTTCAAATGACATTTTCATAAACCTTCAAAGAACATACCTCGGAAGTATTAAGAGACATTTTAACTTTCTCCGATTTTTTTTTTCACTAACGCTAAACTCCTTGCTATATTAGTTTAACTTTACTTCACTACTTAAAAGAAAATTAGTGTTAACAGTCTTGAAAACCTTAAGAAAACTTTCTAGCACTTAATTGGTGCTCTCCGTTGTAACACATTTTTTCTTAAGTGGGAAATTCAACAATAAGTTAACACCAATCAACACCCTTCTGATGATGTATGATATTTCCATAGTTCCGCTAATATTTCAGCTGGTCTGCCTGGGTTTTATGATAATTTGGGTTCGAAGATTTGATTGCTTAAGAAGAGGTATATCATAATCTATCATATATATCGAAATATCTTCATAAATACGAAATCGTTGTCCTGTTTTGTCTAATTTTTAGTTTATTTCGCTGAGTAATTTCGATATCTTTAATGTCCGATCTATATATCAATTATTCAAATAAAATAGATTATTTTTTGTTTGAATTAAAAAAAATGAATATTTGGAAAATTAATGAAAACTTAAAATGAATTCTTGAATTCAAAAAAGGAAGATATGATTGTTCCTTGAAACATTGGTTAAAAAAAGAGATAAAATATTTTAGTAGTGGATTGATTTTGGATTAATTTTTAATTTCATTATCAGTTGATTTATAATGCATTTTACGTTTGAGGTATCTGGTGTAACAATTTTTTGAGTTGTTTTACATTTTCGTAGCGTCTAGTAAACTAATGTTATTCCTTAAGATGTATTGAACTATATGATACATATGTATTGAATATCTATATGATATATATGCATTGAATGTATTGATATATGATATATGTATCTGATGGATTGGATGTGTTTATTGAACCTTGTACAAGGATAGATTGATATAAAAAAAATCCAGGGAATCTTGCATGAGGTAAGTCCAATTGTTCTAGTGATATTTGTTCGAGGCTTCTTGATGAACCCATTGAGTGTTTTTTTCTATATTATTATTCATACCTATTTCAAATGTAAATGCAATTTATATTTGAAATAGGTACAAAAATATTTTTCTTCACAATTATAAATCATATAATTCTTAATACATAAAACTTCATACATCTGGGAATATTTACAAATTAAAAAAGTAGTTTTCTATAAAAAGTTTACCTACCCACTTCTGAAAGGTTAAGATTTTCTTATGACAAATTGAATTTCCACAGCAGAGGCCGCTGTAGTCCAGAGTTTATGCGTCCCCTTAGCAATCTCGAGTCTACGTTTAAGTATGACCATAACATTGATCATGGACAGAAATCACCAATGACTGAATGCTTTCAAATTAATATTTTGATCAATTGATTTCAACGCAAAACAATGTAAAATTTTACAAGTAATAGGTACTATAGAGTTAAAGTATAATAATATTTTAATGATTATACATCTCTTTATTCAGGTTTTATATCACTTCTGAGTTGATCAGGTTTTTATCAGAGCAGTTTACGTTGAATAGATTCCGAGATGCAGTTATTTAAAAAAAAAACAATTTTATAACAAAAAAAATTAATAATTTATTTATAGATTAGTTAATTTATTTTCGGAAAACTATATCTCAAGAACTATTAGACGTTTTCTGATTTCCGTCAGCACTCAAAATACAGTTAGTTAATTGTACTATAAAGTAGTATATAATATTTATCTTCGTAGGAATTGTAGTTTTATGATATTTGCTAGAATCAATTCACAAAATGTTGATATCTAGTTGTTCCGACAAAACTTTTTTTTTTTTTATGAAAAACTACCTATCTCAATATAATATAACAAAATATCTCAGGAACCATTAGATGTATAAATGTCTACCAGCACTCAAATTAAAGCTAGTGCAACATAATATAAAATAATTTATGACATCTTGTCATTCGTACAAAATTTCATAGACAAATATCATAAGTACTACTATTTCTACGAAGATAAATATTATAAACCACTTTATAATACATTCAACTAGCTTTAAGTTAAGTCCTAATAGACATGTGCTCGTCTCATGGTTTCTGAGACATAGTTTTAAAAAAAAAAATAACTAATTACTGATTTTTTGTTATTTTCTTATAAAATGTTGCTTTTTAAAAAACTGTAACTATAAACTTACACTGCTCTGTCAGGGTTCATATTTCAGCAAATTTACTCTTCTTTAAATGATCTTCTATTAGGGTTTAAGCATTGTAAGTCATTTTAGAAACACGGAGCTGTGAATGGAAAATTAATTTCTTGTAATGTTTTGAAACATTTGAGTATTCCCTCTTAGTAAACTCATCACTTTTAACAAGTAATTATACATAGCTTTCATTAAAGTAATAAAAATGGAGTAATATAACTTACTTTTTCCCTCTGGGCTTCGCACTACATCCAACGGACAAAAATCGGTATTTTTTATTTTTTTATATCTAATTTAAAACCCTGTTGTTACACTAAGAAAGCATGTTAGGGATTAGAATTGTACAATACAATGAAGAAGAAACTGCCACCTCCAACGTGCAAATATTGTCAGTCCATTCTTACGATTAGACATATTTTTGAAGAGTGTACTCACTATTTTCCAACAATAAATAGGATAGGACTGACCCCAAATTTATCCAAAGCTCTCGCAGATGAGGAAGCTAAAATTACACGAGTGTTTGAATTTTTAAAAGCACATCGCCTTCTTTATAAATTATAACTAATATAATTAATTTTTTTTTTATTTCTATATTTTTTATTTTTTTATTTATTTTTTTTTTTTTTACTTTTATCATGCTATAGGCGTTGACGACCAGAGGGTTTTACGCCTTTAAGCAACAATCAACAACAACAAAAACAATGAAGAACTAAACTTTACAATTAAATTTAACAAAACTGAAGGAATAATATTGACTTTATTTCATTTTAAAATATTAGGTCTGTATGGAGTTCCTATAATATTTTTAAATAAAAACTTTCCAACAGTGGATATATTGACTTTTGATGGAAACCTGCCCAAACAATGTAACAAAAACTAGAGCGTTGCGTACTAAAGCTCACAGGCATTTATTTATTTTTCGGAATACTTCTTTTTTTATAAATACTTTTCCATAGAGTGCAGGTGTGCCAAATTTTAAAATGAAGTGATTTTCTGAGGTGGTAGGGCGTAAAGAAAACGCCCTGGTAAAGGGCAGGACTATCACGAGTTGGGACAATTTCCTTACTTCTGTCAGAGGGTTGCAACAGTTGCAATTGCCCCCTACAATGCGCTGGTCTCCGCGGGTCACGCCGCAACGGGTTCGCGTGATTATTAGTACCGTGAACATCTGTAACGGCTCTTGCCCAAATGATGACAAGCGTAAAGAAGGCTATGTTTTGTGTGAGCAACTGCTGTCCAGAATTGTCGAATTAAAGTAATCGAATTGGAAAAAAATAAAATTAAAAAGTGTGAGCTAGAAATTTTCCTCATTAAGGTCGTACTGTTGCACAAAAGGTAGAAGAAGACATTGATAGTATAAAAGCATGGTCGCTAAATAATGATTTAGGGATGAAAGCTGGAAAAACCAAGCCCATCCTTATTGATTCCAAGCGCCTACTTCGTCCCCTCTCTTACTTTACCACAATAACAGACCAATTCCTCCTTGAAGAGTCTCGCCTTCTTCTAAAGTCTTCCTCTCCTGGAATAACTATACTCCTAGCTGTATTTAAACTATTCCTAAGATTCCGTGATTCCATTCCTCACAAAACCCGGCTCCTAGCATTCTCTCTTGTTTACCCCGACTTCGACTATGGCCTACGGAGCGCTAGAGATGGGCCTAAAAAGACTTTTTAATTGCATTATAAGATTTTCCCAGGCGCTCTTATACCTCCTGTAAGTAAAAGTTGAAGTTACTTTCAATGTGAATCAAAAAACCTACCCATACCCTTGATCTCCGCAGTTTACTATCCCCTATTCTTTCATAAAATACTAGATATCGACCTATTGATTTCGACCATTTTATACAGATATAAATAAATAATTTCAAGAAATCCTTTGCTATTCTTGCTAGCTACTTTTGTAATTCTCTACCCTCCAATTCACCAACGCTGCTCATTTCTTATTAAATCTAACTATTAAAAAAATTATTTGAACTATTTAACATCATTTCGTTATATTGCAAGCCATCTTCAGTTTTTTTCTATTATCTTACATGAATTAGGTTACTGTATTAAAACTGCACTTTTTCTACATACAATATATTGTAAATTTCATCATAATAATTACATTAATAACTTCATTATGAGTATTCTTAAATAGTATACTAACATGCCTTTTATACGTTTCAATGCTACTAAAAATTATCAAGAAAATATTCAAAAAACTATTTAATAAAACAAAAGATGTTTGTTACACGTTAAATCTGCTGAATGATTACGCTCCCCAGTAATATAGCAGAGAATCTCAAAATTGTTGCCACCTATTTTCCAAACTATTTTATTTTAACAAAATTATTCTAAAATTTGTGAAGAGTAACTTATTTAGAAAAGAGAACATATGTTTAATTATATATATTATTAATTTAGATTTACTTTAATATGTATTTTAATCATGTTATGAAGAAGATGGCCAGGGGTACGGTCTCAAGAAAACAAAAATAGTTAACAACTATTTATTTGCCAACGTTTCATCCCACTTTGTGAAGCTTCATCCG